>NC_089764.1:17127620-17175120 GCF_040412425.1 Macrobrachium rosenbergii
TTCTTCTTCTTCTTCTTCTTCTTCTTCTTCTTTTCTTTCAGTGTTAAAGGAGATTGTTCCTTCACTTCCTCCTTCCGCTCATCTTTCTAGACTTCCTCTTCTTCTTCTTCTTCTTCTTCTTCTTCTTCTTCTTCTTCTTCTTCTTCTTCTTCTTTTTCAGTGTTAAAGGAGATTGTTCCTTCACTTCCTCCTTCCGCTCCTCTTTCTAGACTTCTTCTTCTTCTTCTTCTTCTTCTTCTTCTTCTTCTTCTTCTTCTTCTTCTTCTTTCAGTGTTAAACGAGATTGTTCCTTCACTTCCTCCTTCCGCTCATCTTTCTAGACTTCTTCTTCTTCTTCTTCTTCTTCTTCTTCTTCTTCTTCTTCTTCTTCTTCTTCTTCTTTCAGTGTTAAAGGAGATTGTTCCTTCACTCCTCCTTCCGCTCATCTTTCTAGACTTCCTCTTCTTCTTCTTCTTCTTCTTCTTCTTCTTCTTCTTCTTCTTCTTCTTCTTCTTCTTCTTCTTTCAGTGTTAAAGGAGATTGTTCCTTCATTTCCTCCTCCTTCCGCTTTTTCTAGACTCTTTTCTTCTTCTTCTTCTTCTTCTTCTTCTTCTTCTTCTTCTTCTTCTTCTTCTTCTTCTTCTTTTCAGTGTTAAAGGAGATTGTTCCTTCACTTCCTCCTTCCGCTCCTCTTTCTAGACTTCTTCTTCTTCTTCTTCTTCTTCTTCTTCTTCTTCTTCTTCTTCTTCTTCTTCTTCTTCTTCTTTCAGTGTTAAAGGAGATTGTTCCTTCACTTCCTCCTTCCGCTCCTCTTTCTAGACTTCTTCTTCTTCTTCTTCTTCTTCTTCTTCTTCTTCTTCTTCTTCTTCTTGCCTCGCAATGCAGAGGCAAATGATTGTCCTAAGGGAGTTCAGCCATTCTAAACGCTTGGCTGAATTAAGAGCGGCCATTACCTGACAAGCTCTCCACACTTGGTATACCGGACGTCACAACATATCTCTCAGGTGCGAGGCTTCAGGAATATGATTCGTAATTTAATCGCTGGAAGACTAGCCCCGTTTGAGAATCACTTTTCATGAATTTTGTTGAATATGTGTTAAATTTAAAAGAAAAACCTCTCAAGGTCGTATTATTCCTCATAACAAAAGGACTGTATACACCACATTTAGGTTTCTAACTTTACTCCCAAACTTCTCACATGCGTATCCTTACTCAGAATCCTTCCATACACATTACCTGGTGTACGAAGTAATGTTAAGCCCTTTTAACTTTTAGTTTCGATATCCTTTCCGCTTTACACAAGGGACCAGTTATTCCTATCACACATGCTTTATATATTCTGCCCAGTATATATTATATAGCAGCCTTACTTTTATTCCCATTAACTCAAAACACCTTTCCACGAACACTGTAGTTCAAACTAACTTCCTCTGCTCTTTCATCATTCGCCACTGCCTCCCTTTCTGTCTTTCGTATTTAATCCACCTACATAAGATTGCATGATAGCAGGTCTAAATCTATTCAGTTGCATCTTTTAATCTAAGATGCATTTGTTCAATATTTGCTGACTTTGGATTAATTTCTTGAAATGAAATTTACCCCTACTTATTCAAAATACTTAGTTCTTTAATTACTACCTTTTTCAATCTCTTGTATATATATATATATATATATATATATATATATATATATATATATATATATATACATGTATATATACACACACACACACATATATATATATATATATATATATATATATATATATACACATGTATATATATACACACATATATATATATATATATATATATATATATATATATATATATATAAATATGTGTGTGTGTGCGTTCAATCACCCTTACAGTTCGACCCTCAGTTTATATGATCACATAACTGCAATCTTATCTTCCATTAGAATAAAAATAGTTTAGAGATTTTGCACCACATTATTCAGTTCCATGACCAAAAATTTAGGAATCAAGGTTATATCTTTCAAAGAAGGCATTTTTTAAAGTGACACAGTGCATAAGCCCAGAGATAACACGCCTTCAGCAATACACCTTCAGTAATGTGAGAAATCATGACAAATATTTACTTTCAGCTCAATGTCTAATGATATTTACAGTCTTCTGCAACAGCTTCGGGATTTTAACCCCATTTTAATCTTTAGTTTAAAACACTTTCCTCTGGGGAAATGATGTGTGCGAATCATTGCCACAGGGACCTTTAATACAATTCTACTCTTCAGTGAAAAAAAAGCATAAGATATCCCAAAGTTCCAAGGAAAAATGCAACAGCTCTGGAACGCCATTCTTGACAGATGATGTAAATGCTCTTGTATTTTTCTAACTCCTAATATTTTGTTGATATGCTTATGCATGACAAAGCATATGGCAAAAAAGTAAAAGATTTTTATAACTTCATACCTGGGTCAGGAGAGATGGGTGCGTTTCGAAGCATTGAGGTGAAACGTAGACGGTTGGTATTTTAGACTCCCAAGTCATGTATAAGCTAAGGTAAAGAAAAGCCGTGTGGAAATCTTTTTTCCCCCAATTTCTGTGGTATTGTGTATATGTATGTATATAAAATACATACACACATGCATATATATATATATATATATATATATATATATATATATATATATATATATATATATATATATATATAGATAGATACATAGATTTCTGTGGCATTATCTCCAAGTGGGAAGTCCATTTTTCCTTTGTGCCCAAACCCCACTTTTTCTTTGCTATCCTTCATCCGATTTTTCATCACACACACACACACATACATATACATATATATATATATATATATATATATATATATATATATATATATATATATATATATATATATATATATATATATAACAGATAGATAAAAAGAGCATCAATTTGAAATTCCTGTTAGCCTTAGGGCAGAAAGATTTTATGCTGAAATTAACTTCACCTTCGTTCATTGTCTTTGATTTGAAACAATGGAGATTACACAGATTAAGCAGGTAGGCTTCCATGCAAATAATTGTTATTGAAACAAATTTCCACATGACAAAAGCAAGCATCTGCCATTCATGAATATTTTAACCAAGGCTAATCTTGTCGTTTTGGGGTCATGTTTTCCCTTTATTAGACAATCAGAGTAAATTTTTGGAAAATATGTGATGATTAGAATAATGGGTACCACTGCGTTGGTCTTGCAACGTCATCACAACAAGTTGGATCAGTCTGTAAGCCCAGCTTTATATAGATTTAAAATAATCATTCCATTCTTAGTTCTCTCTCTCTCTCTCTCTCTCTCTCTCTCTCTCTCTCTCTCTCTCTCTCTCTCTCTCTCTCTCTCTCTCAGTGATACATAACTTTGCGGACAGACTTGAGCTGATGCCTGATACAATAAAAAAAACATTAATAATGCTCAAGTTTTTTTATTTATTTTTCCCATAATGTATTTTCTGCATCTCTCTCTCTCTCTCTCTCTCTCTCTCTCTCTCTGTCAGGGTTACATAAAGTCACGGACAGATTTTATCTGGTGCCAGATACTTTAATAATAAAATTAGCATAATATGCACTGCATCTTACAGTGTTCAAGTTTTTTCCATATTTTCTGCATCCAGCCAGTTTTAGAATGATCTCTCTCTCTCTCTCTCTCTCTCTCTCTCTCTCTCTCTCTCTCTCTCTCTCTCTCTCTCTCTCTCTCTGTGTGTGTCTAACAATTGTAGCGGTATTTCTAATGTTGACTCTTAAATCACTTAAACTCTTCTACAATATGTCCAAATAAAACCTCGATCGACGTTGCCAGTGACGTCATGCTCATTGACATCAGAGAATTGTCACGAATCGAGACTTCCAATTCTTAGAATGCCCCTTCCATTTCCTCATCCTTTCACTATTCCTTTTATTCACTGTTATCACTATTTCAATATTACACTGTCAATATTATCGTTTCCTGGCCGTTTCCATTTTCCAGATTCTACAGATACTTTGAAGAAGAGGAGAGATATGTTCAACGCAATTTTGAAAAGTATTTTTCCACTAAGTGTTATATACCGTATAATGTAATTTTGTTTAAAGCACGTTATCCATATGAAGTCTAATCTGCGCAAACATGTGATATACATAAAATACTTAATTGTGTGATAACCCTTCCTACATGTGGAATAGGATTGGCCTAAGATTTCAGAGATGGACATTAGGAACTTTCAGTCGTTGATTATTAAGTTTTTTGTGGCAAATGAATTTTTTTTTATTTACACACACACACACACACACACACACTTTACGGCGACATTACGAGAAGCGACGGAAATGTTTGAGGGCCAGAGCGCCCCGCTGTGATTTCGAATAGAATATTTGTTGTATCACGACGCCGTTTCTGTTTATCGTCTTTCTTTTGTTTATTGACTTCACTAAATTTACCCTTGCAGTAAAATATCGAGCAATATCATCAAATGCTTTTCAGACAGGCCGTATAGCTAAAAGTTTGAGCGCAATTTCAATAATCGTTAAAGTAAAATAGAAAAATCATTTGAGGTTAAATATGAAAAATTGATAGGTTCATTAAAGAAAAAATTACATAAATTAGAAAAGTAACAGTTATTTTATATAACTAATGGTGTTTATAAAGTACACCATCTACAACGTCTTCTCCTTCTGATGTTGTTCGGTGACCTTTTGTTTTTCAAAAATCTAGATAATTATAGTACATGTTCTTGCTCAAAAGATGATTCTCTTGTTGCAATTATAAACTCTTACAAAATGCTAAATATACTCACCACTGACCTGTACAGGTATCTGGAAAAGGTTAGTACCTGGTGAAATCAGCGAGGACTCAGACTCGACGAAAGAAAAACTATGAATTTAGGATTAGTTTTATACTGCTTTCTCCCTTCATATTTGTATTTGCGTTGGTAAACAAGCAAACAATGCCCCGAAGTTTCTTCTGCGCAATCGAGTTTTCTGTACAGCCGCTACAGCGTATAATCAAGGCCACCGAAAATAGATCTATCTTTCGGTGATCTCGGTATAATGCTGTATGAGCTGCGACCCATGAAACTTTAACCACGGCCCGGTGGTGGCCTATCCTATATCGTTGCCAGAAGCACAGTTATGGTTAACTTTAACCTTAAATAAAATAAAAACTATTGAGGCTAGAGGACTGCAATTTTGATTGGAGGGTGGGTGATCAACATACCAATTTGCAGCCCTCTAGCCTCAGAAATTTCTAAGATCTGAGGGCGGACAGGATAACGTGCGGACGGACAGACAGCCGGCACAGTAGTTTTCATTTACAGAAAACTAAAATGCTGATTAATTCTGAAAATTTACCAGTACTATAAATTAAATTAGTCTTGCAGCTTTATTTCCTCCTGAATTTAAAAAATATATCATCTGATGCTGAAATTAAACACGGTACTGTTCATCAGTGTCTCATTTCCTGTAGGTCTTTTGTTTTACAATTACCGGCGTATTCCTCTCCTGTCTAAATAACAACAGCTTCACGGGACCTTTTCTTGGGACAAGAATACTGGAAACATTGTTACCTTCTAACTAATAACGGCAGTAATAGTTTAGTCTATTGATGGAGGATTTGCTGCTTAACAGTCCTCAAGAAACTACTTTGACAGAGATCTTCCTTTATTGCCTTCAACGCTTAAACTCCAAGAACTTGTGTGCGCTTTTTACTTTGCAGACCATCAGCATCTGCATTCTCTTGAGGTGCTACTTGTCAACAGTGAAACTAGCAAACGGTTATCAGTCCCTAATGCGTTAATCAAAGAACCAGCAATTCTTCTGAGACCCTTGACCTGTAGCTTTTTTTGTGAGAGCGACCTTTCTTTTAAGACCTTTTCTCGAAAGGCCTATCAAGATCAAGTGTTTTATAGACACTGCCACTGTCAAGGATATTTGGAGACGTCGGGTGTAAAGGAGTCCCCTTATAATGTAGTTTCAGGACCACAATGGAAATAGATAGGAATGAGAGAGAAAGGCAAATAGACAGATACACACACACACACACACACACACGGATGATGGATGACGTAGCATTATTGGTCGTGAAATCGGACATCATAAAAAAATGCATATTTATGCGTATTTTCCATGCAAATAATAACGCAATTGCAGAGGAATTTATTCCTGAGAACTTAACACGTCAGGTATATTCAGGTATGAAAAATGGTCATAGGAACATCAGTACTATTATTCTAACGGTGTTTAATATATATATATATATATATATATATATATATATATATATATATATATATATATATATATATATATATATATATATATATATATATATATATATATATTTTTTTTTTTTTTTTTTTTTTTTTTTTTGTACACTGGAATGTTAAGACTGAAATGTTCTTGTCAAAATAATTTGCAGTTTTTCCCGAGTTTATGATAAATGAATGCACGTGGCTTCTCTTTGTCTTCTATCCCTTTTGTCAAATAAGATAAAGATATCTAATGTTAATATTTCCCAACGGAAATTACAGACATGAAAATAAAACCATTTTGCTGAGAAAAGATATTGGCGATTGTTATCGAAATTTAATATTATTTCAGAGTACTCTGCTTCCCTCAGGTTATAAATGAAACTTCTGTCCTTAAAACTCTCGAGCTAAAAGAATATGATCTAGAGTAGCAAGGGGATTTATTCTTCGTTCCCAAGAGAAATTTTATCCAATGTTATTTTTGTTTCTTGCTTCAAGTAAATGGGCTCAATTAGTATGTATTTCTATCTTTTTATTTTGTTGATTTTTTTTTCACATTACTCTTGCCACATGCTAATAAAAAAAAGGATTTTATGACTATGGAATTTTATGTATTGCTTTCAGATGAGATTTTATAAAAAAAAAAGTTTTTGTTCTCTAATGACTATTAGTCAAACGTTTGAGTATCGTTTCAATGGTATTTGCAACTGACGCAAAAGACTTCAAAACAGTACTGATTCAACACTTGATGTATTTTAGATACTGAAGAATTTGGCTTTTTCAGATTTTTAATCTACACCACGCGTCGTAAATTTTCTACCCCAGAATTTAATATTTCCATATTCTATATTGTTAATCCTTTGGTCTCGCTCTTTATAAAAAAAAGACTTCATCTGACCAGTTTTCTAGAGTTCCATTTTATAACAGTTCAGTTTAATCCCTTTATAGTCATCCATATTAGTATTGGTATCCAGCTGAATTTGAAGTTACTGAAAGAAAGGTTTTATACGTTACTCCGTCAATAACAAAATAATCACGGGACACGTGAACTTTTTCTTCGTCATTGTAAGTAGTTTTTCTTCAACTTTAACCTACTTAAAGTTCTAGCTCTCGATATTCCATTATTCGAGTATGGGACCGTTGGTTTACAAAGAAGAAAAATTATCTTGTAGAGGGGATATATGTGGATAATTACTGAGATAATTCAGGTATATGAAAGCCGTCGTTGGCAGACATTCCACATCTTGATGAGGTTCACCACTCCGAAACAGACTGGGTGACGGTCGATGTAGTGAATACGTTAGTATTTAATACACACTCTGCATATCAGCTTCTATACAACGCTGTTATGCCTAAGCCTCAAAACATAGTATATGCTGAGCAAACGTTTAAAGTTACAGCTTCAGGGATTAGCAGAGCCTTTCTTTCATTAACTACAAACACAAGTTATATGGATTCATTAGAGGCGACTGGATGAAATAAATAAATAGATAAATGAATCTTGGAGACCCTTGTGGTGAAGTATATTTAGATGAAGATATTCACAAAAAAAAGGGGTTTAATATTTTGGTTCAGGATGCATAAAGAACAGTTTAAAGAACTCAGTTAAACGAAGTTATTGTAAGATGTTGAGGAACTATAAGGACCCCAAAAAGATAGCCTGTTTTGTGAGGATGTACGAGGCATAATATTACAGTAGTATAATTAAATGTTATCCCGTCATAATACGAAAACGACTCAAACTTTCGTCACCTCAATTTCTTGAGATCGTCGATATTTTCTGAATACGTTCCATTAGAAACATGATAATAAACTGTTTCAGAGATTTTTTTTTAATTAAATAGGATATTTTGATTAAAATATTTAACTTTGTTACTTACGATAAAATGTTTGTCCTTGCGTTTACGACCTTGGTATAGACTAAATGTGATCCAGAAGACTGCGAATATTAAAATCTGCATTCTTTTTCTGTTATGATATTTTCATATTATTAATCATTTCTAATAAAACTCGTTTACCCTGAAAGAAGCTGTTTTCGTTATTTTTAGGCTGGCCATAAACTTCTTAAGATACTAAATATTTTTCAAGTAGTTATTTGCCTTCACCTTACCCAACAGAATCTTTTCAAAGCAACCTAAATTTGACGTTTTGGTATAGACAATTTACGTGGAAAAATTTTTCAATTTTAATGTACTGGATTGAATATGAAAAAATCCTTTATTCATTTTAACGCTCAGTATGTTAAATGTACTGGATTAAATATGTTGAAACTTGTTACTTTTTTGTTCAACAAATAACCGAACATGGGAAACTGGTCAGCGGTTAAACAGCATTAAACACGGCTTAAGTAAAAGATGTTTTGTCAGCACATAAAGATATACGATTATATAACGATAACTAGTATTAGTCCGGTGGAAGTAGAATAAAAAAAAATTACTTAGTTTTGAACTAAATATTCCTCGCATTGAAGACCACATGATTTGAGACAGAAACTCGGACAGTTTCATATGGCGCTTTTCCATTTCTGCCTTGACATTCCTCAGTGAAAGAGAAATAAAGCTTTTTATTTAAGTGAAGGTGCGACGCTGAGGCCCAAAGCAATAAAGGACACAAATGGAGATTTTTAATCGAAAATATGATTTCCATGAACTTTGCCTCTTCTGAGGAAATGCTATGAGTTTCGTCAGTCATGAATTTAATATATATATATATATATATATATATATATATATATATATATATATATATATATATATATATATATATATATATATATATATTATATATATATATATGTATATATATGTATATATGTATGTATTTATGTATAAGTATAGAAAATTTCTATTAAAACAAGTGACGTCATTTTCCCCTAAAGAGATAATTGGGTTGCTGTTGGTTAGTTGACTGCTATCAGTATATATACTGCGGGTGAACGAAGGTGTGGAGTTATCTCTCTCTCTCTCTCTCTCTCTCTCTCTCTCTCTCTCTCTCTCTCTCTCTCTCTCTCATATATATATATATATATATATATATATATATATATATATATATATATATATATATATATATATATATATATATATATAATATTACATATACATATATACAAGTTGACTGCTTTTAAATATGAAAGCTGTTTAATTATTCATTATTTTGTGGTCGATGCTTTTCTTTCATCAGCCGTTAATGACAATGCTAATATTTTAAACTGTCAAAAGATGTATGAATTAATTTCATTTCATTTCCTAAATAGATTTTGGCTTCGACGGTGAATGGTTATTTTAGAGCAAAGAAATTTCTTATTACTTGGTGGGCGAGGCCAGCATGTTAATGATTAAAATCACAGCTTCTGATTAGCTGACAATCTAGGTCTGTGAACTACAAGTCTCTCTCTCTCTCTCTCTCTCTCTCTCTCTCTCTCTCTCAGAGATGGTGTGATAAGAAATTTCAGTAACATTTTATCGCTTATTATTCTCATTTCTAGGTTAGATGAAGACTGTTGATATGCGCCATTTTTTTTTTTTTTTATCTTACATCGATTCTCAAAAAGCAACGGGAGACTGAAGGGTGTCCACCAGTTACCCATTTTCGTCTGTACATAGACGTAAACTCATAATTGGCAGAGCATTTGCTAAAAGCAATATTTTATAAGGGTAGAGAGAATAATATTGAGAAAAAATGTCATCGCAAAACTATTAACAAACATTTTGTACGCTCCTACTTTAATAAAGAACATCGAGAGAGAGAGAGAGAGAGAGAGAGAGAGAGAGAGAGAGAGAGAGAGAGAGAGAGAGAGAGAGAGAGAATCTAGGCATCAGGTCCACTAATTAGGGTTATCTACCAATCAGGAGTTATTATTTTACTTTAATAATGTCGTTTCGCTTCATTAGATAACAGAAACTCATCATTTGCAGGTTCACTATCAAACAATCAAAGGCGCTGCTATTGTGCATTGCAAGATAACTGTTTCAGGTTATAAGTGATCAAATGGATGCACTCATGTTATGAGAGTTCAGAACATTCCTAATTTCATAACATCTGAGGGAAAGAAAGTCTTTAGAAAAGAGAAATCATCAGTCACAAGATAATTCGTTCTGAGACTGCTTTGGTTTTTGTTTATGCATGTATGGTATGGTGTGTGTGTGTGTGTGTGAGTGCGCGAAATGAAATTTTTAATTAGTAGTTAAGTGGAAAAAAGAACTTGGGGTTGAGAGTCTCAAGCATATCACCTATCAGAGGCACTCCATTTCAGAACTTATGTCATATATAGACATATATAGACATATATATATATATTTATATATATATATATATATATATATATATAAAATATATATATATATATATATATATATATATATATATATATATATATATACATTATATATATATATAACTATATATATATATATATATATATATATATATATATATATATATATATATATATATATATATATATATATATATATATATATATATATATATATATATATATATAATCTAATACACTAAGTCTAAGCGACACTCATTGTTTCTGCATCCTTATCGGTTTTTCTAAATGCAGAAATACGAATTACATGAAATATTTACAAACACTCCCTATTCGATGTCTGTTTGTACAACATACATTTACGCTTATGTCTACTGTCAGGTCTTGCGTGCAGGGAATTTCGAAATTTTTCACTCTGAATTTTCTAACACAGAGTTCCAAACATTACTTCTGGACTTTGCATCGGCTGTACTTCGTCACTGCGATACAAAATCTGCGAAAAGCTTCGTTTTAATGTTGCCATAAATAATGAACGAAAATGATATCGGCTGAGCCAGTTTGGAAGGAGATGTGGATATCAACTTTATTATGTTTGGCGAAATTGGTAGTGATGAGCGCTGCTCCAATCAGCCATTTTTCTGATAACAGATGGTAGATCAGATTCTCAGTTGGACTCTGCTTATTCCGTATACTTCAGAATCCATTTTTGAAGGCATAATAGTTTCTGTCCAATCTCCATCATTTTTTCTTCGTTTAACGTTTTTTCCCATTTTTTTATATGGGATAAGCAAGATGCCTTCTTTTGAAGGACTTTGATTTGGCATAATGTTATTTTGTCATGGACGCCTAAGCCTACATACCATAAAATAGAACATGTTTCCTGAAAATAGGTATTAAGACAAACTAAATAATACGAAACACAAATAAGGGGTATGTATACAATGGTAATGCTCAGTATTTTCACTCATAAGGTACTAAAATTCTGCAGAGTATTTTGCTTCTCTTGTTTTCCACTGCATATCGAGATTTTTATTTTTTTTATTTTTATTTTTTTGGTTATAGAAGGGAAACATTTCGACTAAATCTCTTGCTGGTTTAATAAGACACTTTGGAAATCAGAGTTATTTACGGGTGAAATTTTGTCAAATTTTAGTAAAGAACGATTTTCTCCGTACAGTTCACTGAAGGGCAACATTTTTCCACAGTTCTAATGGACATTTGGTCTTTTTGAATCTACATCGTGCCTTCCAAATGCAGAGGTGTTATAACCTACATGAAATATTTGGAAACTCTCTCTCTATTCAATGTATGTTTGTACAACATACGTTTACGCTTTAATGCCACTTGTCAGTTCTTGCATACATGGCATTTCGAAATTTGACCCACGCGGAAATTCCAAATACGGAGATCCTTACTTAACGTTCATAGCATTGATAAACTTTGCACTGGCAGCACTTTTATGGCTGCGATACAAAGCTATTGCTATAAATTATGAAACAAAATGTCGGCTGAGCCAATCTGAAAGGGAATGCGGAAATTAACTTTATTACTTTTGGCGAAATTGGTAATCGTTAATGTTGAGGAAAATGATGTCGGCTGAGCCAGTTTAAAAGGAAATGTGTAGATTAACGTTATTATTTTTGGCGAAATTGGTAATCGTTAATGTTGCTCCAACTGGGGGAATCAGTCCTTTATTTTTGATAACAGTTGGTACATCAGATTCTCAGTTGGACTTTGTTTATTCCGTATACTTTGGGTATTTTTGTACGGCAAAATAAAGTTTCTCTCCATACACCTTTCATGAAAGTATTTTATGTCGTAGGTGCCTAAGTTTAAATGTCTGAAGATAGAACATATTTCTTGATAAAGGCTATTACACCTTATATACAATGCCATATACAATTTTTTTTTAGGTAGGATATTGAAATAATCTAAATATTGCGAAATATAATTAAGGGCTATGTGCAGTTTGCTTATGATCTATGCTTCAGTATTTTAGCTCTTTCATATAACATAATAAAATTCTACAGAGTACCTTTGCTTTTCTTGCTGTCCTTTTATATCATGACATTTTTTGTTCTGTTATAGCATGTTTTATTTGTTTGACTAAATCTGTTGTTGTTTTAATGATATTCTTAATAAAGCATTGTAACATAATTATTTTTGTTTGAAAGTTTTAAAATTTATGTAAAGAACTAATTTCCTCGGATGTTAATTGAAAAGCAACATTATTCCACAACTCAAATTTATTATATATATATATATATATATATAATATATATATATATATATATATATATATATATATATATATATATATATATATATATATATATATATATATTCAAGAATAATCGAATTCTGTTTGGCATCATTATAGTGGTAAACCAAGAAAATAAATGCCATAGTTTTCTCAGTATTCATTCATAGGATTTTCCATTTTGAAATGAGTAACATTGCGCCATTAATATACATTCAATATACTCATTTTAGATTATTCAAATCTTCTCTTTTAATTTTTTTTAAATTAATCACCTCTGAAAACTAAACTATAAACAAATGTTCTATATCTCCATGAAATGTCTTCTTTTAATTCTGTTATTTTTTTGCACACCTTAATCAGGTTTATTTCCCATTTGTTAAGAAATCCTTACTGTTATCCTTTGTTACTCTTTGTTTGGTATATCTTTGTAATTTCATGCTCTTGGTATGTTTTTCTTTATCTTTAGATGTTAATTCTTACTGCTTTTCCTTTAATTCATTTCTTACGTTTTCGTGACTGGATTATTTGGAGGTTGAGGTCCAGAAGGGGTTCCAGCCAGCCAAGTATTTCTTTATCTTTCATTTTCTCTGTTATTTTTCCTCTTAAGCCGCTCAGTATAATACCATGTTTCCCTGTTTGTGCGTTGATGGATATCGTCCGAGAGAATTCTATCTTAAGCCGCTTCCTCCGTCTCTTCTCCTTCCTTTTACGACTCATCCTCATTCTTTTCAGCCTTCTTTTTCCCCTTCTCCCTTCTCTAATTCTTCTTCTGCCTACTCGCAGAAGAATCTTATCTTCCTGGGTGCGGGGAGCACGGATGGTTGCCCGAGGGGAGTTCTGTCCTGCTAAGCGCTTGGCGGAATTAAGAACGGCCATTACCAGCCGAGCGCTTGGCACTTGGTTTACCTAATGACACAACATAATTCTCATGTGCCAGGCTTCAGGAGAAGACCCTTGTGTGGTCGCTGGGAGACGGAAATTCTGACTTGGAAATTTTATGATGTTCCGATTTTATGATGAAACAGTGTTCCATTAAAATGTCCTTTTTATTTAAGTAGCTTGAATTTGTATTTGAGAAAGTTCGATTTTATTATTACAATATTGACCTCATTAGCTCATTATTACTACTTGGCTACTGAATTTTCTTCAGTTTCATTAAATGTAAAATCTTAAATTAACCTATTCTGCCTAATCATCTTTTATCTTGTCCTCAATATACTGAAAATTTCAACCCCTTTCTGTTCCAGGTGTGATTTATACAAGATATATTGGATTGTTTGTTTCTTAAAGGGTAGCCACGAATAAATAGTGAAACAAGAACATTTCAACAGCACAATTCCCTGATACAGTCATCTTTTCTTTGAACGTTGTGATTTTGTAATATGTTTTAGCACGTATAATAATTTTTGTATTGAACTAATAAAAGTATTCCGCCTGGCAGTCTCATCGGTCTTCAGACAGAAAGAAAAGTCGATTACAAAGAGATTAAGCGATTAAATGCGCATGACTGC
Source organism: Macrobrachium rosenbergii (assembly GCF_040412425.1). NCBI lineage: Eukaryota > Metazoa > Arthropoda > Malacostraca > Decapoda > Palaemonidae > Macrobrachium > Macrobrachium rosenbergii. Next base: position 17,141,879 of record NC_089764.1, read on the forward strand.
TCGTTTTCCTAAACAAATATTCTCTTGGGACAAACAAACAGCTTTTCTTCATAAATGTTTACCCAAGCATAATTGTGGTTATTTTATATCCAATTTTCTCATTATTCGTCAGCAAAACTAAATTACTCCATGAATCGTCAAAGGCGAAAGATTACAGAGAGGTTACTCAGCAGGAAGTAATCAGTCATTGCAACTGGGTAATATGCCCAGGGACTGAGATAATGAATGCCACTGGGAAGGTCTTAAAGTATCGCATCTCTCTCTCTCTCTCTCTCTCTCTCTCTCTCTCTCTCTCTCTCTCTCTCTCTCTCTCTCTCTCTTTCTAATACAGTCACAGACACACACACAGTGGAAAGTTGATACCGTTAGGGGGGAATCGTAGTGGACCTTAACATGTTAAAGGTTTTGTTGACCACAATATGTTTTCTGCATCTGACAAGGACTAAAATGAGTTAACCGCCCCCACCCCCACCCCCTTCTCTCTCTCTCTCTCTCTCTCTCTCTCTCTCTCTCTCTCTCTCTCTCTCTCTAATTCCTCCTGTATATTGGATCTAGCTTTAGCGCACTTAAAAACAAAACGTCTATTCCTGTCTCCATTTCAGTGAACAACAGGTTCCTTCGAAGGCTTAAAAATAGTGTCTATAACTGTTCCTATCTCTGTGACGGCAGATTTGTCTTCCTTCCAAAATTCTGTTATAGTTTTTCATAAAATTCTTTGGGAATGTCAAATCTAGTCAAAATTGGAAATAAGGAATATTTACCGTCCATTTCCACACAGTAACACTTCGTCATCAGTAACCGCTCAGAATGAGCAACTCCCAATTTTTGAGAAAAGATTCAAACAGGAAAAAATCTTAGTTGTATGCAGTCTCTTGATATGGATTACAATAAACACAGCTTATTTTATTGTCGCTCCTCCTGGCGTGGGTACTAGTGCCTAAAAGTAAAAACGAAAATCAAGTACCTCGACAGGAAACGCAAATGACACACTCTCACATTATTTATTATATATATATATATATATATATATATATATATATATATATATATATATATATATATATATATATATATATATATATATATATATATTATATATATATATATATATATATATATATATATATATATATATACGTGTATATATAAATATATATAAACATTGAAATTGACTTAAAGATTTTATAACTCTTTTAATGAGAAAGACAGTTCCAACTCTAAATGTATTTTTGTGGTGAATCTGTTTTCTTGTTTGTCTTTTATTTTATATTTTTATTGAATTTCTTTGTTTTAGTGTTTCCAATATAATTTATATGAATGTTTTTAAATGTAAAGTTAAACTATTATAGTGTCTAAAATTATTTTAGCCTTAAAAATGAGACTGGAAAGTTTGTCGCGAAATGTCGGCCAATAAACTGTTTTATGTACGAGATGCCTGTCCTTTCGCTTCACCTTTGTGTATATATATATATATATATATATATATATATATATATATATATATATATATATATATATATATGGAGCCTGGATGGCACAGTCGGTTACAGCAGCAGCTTCGGACTTCGTAGAGGTCTGTGGCGCGGGTTCAAATCCGCAGCCGACTGATCAGAGAGGCGGACACTTTGCTATCTGTGTAGACACCCCGGGATTATGTAGGTAATCAACGGATAGGTTTGCTTAAAAAGCAAATGGGTGTTACAGACTTAAATACACACACAAAACAAAGCCACTACAACATCTTCTAAAAAAACAACAAACATCTCACACGTCTCGAACTCTCGACCTACCCGCGCAACAACTTCTCGCTGCTGGGAGAAAGGGCGTTGGGTCTGGTATGATACATGTAACATACGCTACCGGGGCCTAAGCGATATCAGGCAGGGCAGCCGATCGAGACTACGGTCTACCCCAAAGCCAAATCAAAAATTGCCTTCAAAAGAAGGCATCATGCTTACCCCATACAAAATGGGAAAAAAAAAGCACGTTAAAAGAAGAAGAAGAAGAATATATATATATATATATATATATATATATATATATATATATATATATATATATATATATATATATATATATATATATATATACTGTATATATATATATATATATATATATATATGTGTGTGTGTGTTTCATGTCTGTGATAATGTTTTATTGTTTTATTTTATTTTCCTTCTAGACATGAGTGCATACTGTAGTAGGGGGGCTGCCTCTCGAAGGAAACGAAATGTGTTTTTAAAGTAAGTAAGTGTTTCTCAGATTTCTTTATGGCATTAGCATGTGGCGAGCGGTAATTATTTATCTCTTCCTCGTAAATAATAAACATTAAGAGTGACACATTTAAAGTAAGTAAGAGTCTTGAAGCAAATATCAGAGTGTTTCTCATGTTTCTTTATGACATTAGCATGTGGCGAGCGGTAATTAGTTTATCTCTTTCCCGTAAATAATAAAACATTAAGAGTGACATACGTATCTAATTATAGAATTTCCAGAAGAAAACATATATATATATATATATATATATATATATATATATATATATATATATATATATATATATATATATATATATATATATATATATATATATATATATATACATATATATATATACATGTATGTATGTATGCATATATACATACATATGTGTGTGTGTAGTGTACGTGTATTGGTGTACATGCTCGTGACACAAGGTCTCTTGCAGTGTTTAACAAACCTCGCAAGTGGGAGTGTGTGCCTCTTAATTCAGCACTCAGCATACATTCACCTGTCAAGATCAGCAGTTGATCGGTCAGTGACTGGCACATCATTCGAAGAGTGCCCGTAGGCAGTACCACGTGCCCAAAGACGGAAGTGTCCCTGAAGACTTTCGGTCTGGGTCTAATCAGATTTTTGGGTGTGTTACGGAATGTACTGTACATTAGTTTGTGTGTTGAGAAAACGCTTGGTGCAATGCGCTCTTGTGAAAGGCGATTGAATGAGAGGTGTGAAACCAATCTAAAAGGTCATATTAGACACGCTGGGAATTGGAATCCCATTTGCTAGAGAAAATGTTTCATTGCTGTTGAAGGAGCTCTTTGGGAAGGACAGTGAAATTCTAAGCTCCAGTTACCTGTTGAAGGGGTGAGTTGAAATGTGCACTGACATTCAGTTCCTTTCCATGTATTTTATCATTTCTATTATGTCTGTTTTTTTTTATTGTTTACACGTTTCATCTTGTTTTAGGAAATATCCCACATTATTTTATATGGGGTTTAATATTATATTTTTTTGATCGGCAGATGTTTCATGGATGAAGACAAACACAGATGTGCAAAAGCATGGGCAGTGACTTAGATAACAGTTCAGACATTTGTCATAATTGGGACTTTGATTTAATGACCCTGGTATTAATATGGAGAACTTGGTGACGCGGGTGGAGGAACGGGAATCTGGTTTTTCCTTTTGTTGTCACTGATGTTTTATTGACATTTGAGGTGATGGTTAAGTAATATGCTTTAGCTTGTATTACGATCTCGCCTCTCGAGATCGACAGGTTCTTTAAAATAAACAAGCAATTGGGCTGAAATGACTGACGAGAGGTGACAAACAAAGGAGGGAGGAGCAAAAGAAATACAAAAAGTTACCTTAAAATTAATTTATTTACAAAGTTAAGTTATTTACATAATGTACAGTCGAGTCAAGGTTCAATTTAATTTAAAATAAACAATGAAATGAACATTATTAATGAATACAGCAGCAGCAACAATCAAAGCCAAAAAAAAGTCAAAAAAGGCAGTGAACATATAAAAGAGACAATCATAAAGATGAGCAGCTCAACAAACATTATAAACAGACAAGCAGACAGAATTAGTAAAATACGTATTAAACATCATTAGAGCAAAATAATAAACCCAAAATTTATATAAAATATCTTTGTCAGTAAATTACTTCAAAACAGAGCATAAATAACAGCAACACAAACATCGTAAAACACCCATTACTCCGCAAAAACACGTACTGAAATACTCAATAACATTAAACACACAAAAATGAGGTCTTTGACTCAATAAACATGTTACCTCCAATGAAAAATAAATGCGATAACAAGGTTACTCAAAATCAATTCAAGATACACTATGATGAAGGTACATCACCAGACGAACTCAATAAAGCCGTCGAAACAGCCCCAGGCTGCTTTACAGGAACACTGCAGGACAACTCCGACAGAGCCGACGACAACCATCTCGTCCTCAAGCACAGTGCTGACGTCCTCCCTCCAGTACCGACGACCGGCGACAGAGCCGACACGGCAACCATCTCGTCCTCCAAGAAACGTACTGACGTCCTCCTCCATCTACGACGACCATGACAGAGCCGACACGGCAGCCATCTCGTCCTCAAGAAACTCTCTGCTGCTCTGCTCTGCTGCCAGGACCTGACTCGCAGGTACGGATACCTGCTGCTGCTACACCAGCTGACTCGCTGCTGCCCTGGACCATCGGTCGTTCTGCCCTCCAGAACCTGGCTCGTTGCTGCTACGAACCTGGCTCGTTGCTGCTACGAACCTGACTTGTTGCTGTACGAACCTGACTGACGAAGTCTGACGCCATTCACCAGACGACAGCTCGCCAGCAAGAAAAACACAAAAACAACAAAAGGAGGCAACAACCCACTAAGGGAACAATCGACAAACGATTGTTCCTAACAGCTTGTCTTTTGTTTAACTGGTCTCATGTTGGGTTTGCAAAATAAAGTTTGTTTTTGTATGCCAGGTTTGATTTATACACATCAGTTTAGTGTAGACTTTCTTAGAATTCATGAGAGAGAGAGAGAGAGAGAGAGAGAGAGAGAGAGAGAGAGAGAGAGAGAGAGAGATATGACACTCAGCAAGGAGAGAAGCAGGCCAGAGCTACCAAGATTGTTACATCTGTTTTTTTCCAAGGTAGGTAAAATATAAAACGCCTTTTATAGAGCGTTTATATATATATATATATATATATATATATATATATATATATATATATATATATATACACAGTATATATATATATATATATATATATATATATATATATATATATATATATATATATATATATATATATATATATATATATATAATAAACACATCTACTTATTGTAACATTCCTCTCTTACTGAGTAAAATATATCAGTCACTAACAAAAAATATTACAAAACCATTCATCCTTATTGCAATCTGAATTGCATTGTAGTCAAAACACAAAAAATACATTACTTTCTCTTACAATCAAGCTTACGTTGGTTATGGTTTAAGCCCGCACACCTCGTTCCCTGTCTATACTATTGTCTTGAATTATAAAACCTGCTCTTAGACGTTCCCAACTAAAGTAGGCAATGTTATATTCCTTATTCATATAAGAACGTATAACACCTTGCTGTGTGAACAAAAGAGTTATTATGAAACACACACACGCACTCATATATATATATATATATATATATATATATATATATATATATATATATATATGTGTGTGTGTGTGTGTGTGTGTGTATATATATACATACATATATATATATATATATATATATATATATATATATATATATATATATATATATATATAAAATAGATAGATATAGATATGTGTGTGTTTATAGATAGATAGGTAGATCGATAGATAGACAGATATATCATCCTAGGAGAAAAGACAAACATCGCCATCCCTCCTCAACTCAAAATGCCTTAGGCAGACTTTTTGGAAGTTGCGTCCTTAGCGAGAAATGTAACTTCAGAAAAGAGAAGAAATCACAGCGAAGTCTTGTGTGCGACTTTCCATGTTTCTACGGGGTAAAATAATTAAGGAAAATAGGAATCATTCTTTTTGTTCAATTTTTGTTTAATGAAAAAAATTGACACCTAATTTGTCATCTCCGTGAGGTGTGTTGCTTCAGTAATATTCAACATCAATGAAGTCTTTTATTTTTATGTCAGTCATGTATAACAAATTATAATAGAGAAACATATTTTAATTCTTGAGAAATAATAAAAATAATAAAAAAAATATACATACATATATATATATATATATATATATATATATATATATATATATATATATATATATATATATATATATATATATATATATATATATATCGGAGATGTGAGTTTGCAGATAGTTTTATAATACTTTTGTAATTTGATGGTAGGCTAAATCCGAGCCTTTGTATGTTTACTTTTACCTTCGTACACTTAATCGGCATGTGTTCAAATGAAAATAAGCTGGTAGCGTTCTTTACTGATAAAACAGAAGGGGACAGCTTTGAAATCACGTGCTTTCATCGTTCCTCTTTTTGAAGCACGTAGGGCAAAGGACCCAGTGACCTCCAAGCATTACAAAACAGCACAACTTACTCGATTATCTCACGAAAGGTTAAAGTTGATTTAGGGTTTTTTTGCATCAATATACTGTAGCTTCCTTTCAAATGAAAAATACAGAGGTCGTAATAAACATCTGCAAACCACCTGTATTTTAAATTGAGTCTCTAACTCATTACTTTCTTTAGCCTTCCATACATGCTGTTGTTAGTAAGTCTTACGTGGCCGAAATTTTCGAATTTTGCTCACACATTTTTTTGAGCTATTGCTTTTGTGCTAGACTTTGTTTTCACACCATTTGCATGGGCGGTAGGCTACTAACAAACATTGCGATGGAAAGCTTCGGAAAACCAACGATTACAGCTCTCAATTTCATTTCCGTATAGCTTTCAATCACGAGCGCAACTGCTCGCTGTTGAGTCAGTTCGAATAGAAATATGGACATAAACTGTATCATGTTTGCCGGAAGCGGTAAAGAGGAGTTGTTTGGGTAGGCTAGTGATCCTTTCTTTTCTGTCTTTCGTAACAGGACTTGTTATTTCATCACTTATGAGTCTATTCGTCATGGGTAAAAGTAAACCTAATATTCACACTTCTTCTTATGAAGTATATTTATTTTCGGTTTAAGTTTGAAGACAACGAAATCGTACGAATTTCCTGATGTAGTTAATTATATACTATGACTGGGTAACGCTAGCCCACCCCCCCACATGCACATACACACACAAACATATACACGCGCACACACACACACACACACACATATATATATATATATATATATATATATATATATATATATATATATATATAATATTATATATATATATATATATATATATATATATATATATATATATATATATATATATATAAAGGCAATGCCACGAAGGACAATAAGTCGAAAGGCCTAGCACCACTCCGTCGTGTCTCTTTCCTGCTGCCTTTATTTATATTATTCATCATGTTCCATATTTCCGTGATTCAGTTACACACACACACATATATATACGTATAACTGAATCACGAAAATATGGAACGTGATGAATATATAAATAAAGATAAAATCCACGAAGGACACTGAAACACTGGAGTGCTGCGAGGCCTTTCGACGCTATGTCTGCTAAGTAAAGGACATAGCGTCGAAAGACCGCAGCAGCAGTCCAATGTTTCCATTTCCTTCGTGGATTTTATCTTTATATATATATATATATATATATATATATATATATATATATATATATATATATATATATATATATATATATAAATGTGTGTGTATGTGTTTCGTGTGTGGTGCGCGTGCGCACGCTAAGAAATCAAGATTTCCCAATGTCAATTTGGCGCTTAATGCCATATGCATTACAATTTGTTCCGCATAAGTTCAGTGACAAGACAGACAAATGTCAAAGCTTCACTGAGGTTTGTTGCATCGTGATTTCCCTTCCTGAAAAGAGCAGCGTCACGTTATTGTATCTCTTCGGAACATTCGCCCTCTTAATCCATTTAAATCACCTCACTTTATCTATTTTTTATTTCCATTTTTAATCTTTTCCTAAATGAAAATAGTATTTTTTTCTCTCAAAAATTCCGTTATTTTCACTTTTTGATAACTTTTTTCCCCCTACTTGTTTAAGATTACCTTAAAATCCCCCACTGAAAACTTCCTTCTTCTAAATCCTATTTTGTACTTTTATTTCTTTTCTTTGCAGTTCCTTTTATTTTCTCTGAATTCTTTCTCCAATTCTTGGCTGTGGATTTTTTCTCTCCTTCGCTGAACTGTGGGGAGGTGCTCATGGTTGCTGAATATTTCTTTTTCTTTCAGTTGCTTTTTCTTTCACTTCCTCAGCTTTCCTCCCTTTTCATTCTGGCTTAAATCCTTAAATTCTCTCCATTTTCAGTCTTCCTCTAGTTCTTAGTGATAGGATCTTTTCACGGCGTGGAGTAGAAGGAGTGTTACCTGATGGGAATCCTACCTTGCTAAGCACTTAGAAGAATTGCCAGCCGAGGATTCACCACTTGGTTTATCTCTAAACACACGACATACCTCCTAAGTGCTATGCTTTAGGTGTAACATGAAGTGGAAATTTTAACTTAAATATTTCAAGATATTCTGTTTTTATAAATGAAACTTGGGATCAATTGTTTGTTATGGTGAATATTTTTCCAATAATAGAAAGTGATTTTGCAAGGTTGTTTTCCGAGAGTTTGAAATATATACTGTAAATAACGAGGACATAATCTGTACATAATGAGGACATAATATTTCGATAATCATTAGATCTTTTATAAACTAGCCTTTTCGCAGAATGCCATTTCATTAATAAAGTTACATTATTTTGAATATAAGATTAACTTTTTATAAGAATAACACAGATATTATTAAGATACAAGTTATTCGAAGATTCATTGTGCATTGTTTTAACTTTTCCTCTTTATATCTTTCAGAGATACCCTTTGGATCACATTCTCTTCTCAGTCTTTATCTGATTAAGTGTTGAGTCGTCTTACAAAAGTAGGGCATTTCCATAGCAACTTCTTTCTGTGAAGAGAACAAATACGTTATCTTTAATTATTCTCTCGTGTTGTTTCTCACGCGATGAATACGTATTTTGTTTCAGGAAAGTTGGCCGTTTTTTCTGAATACTTATCTTTCATATTTTGTCTCAGTTTTACCATAAGTATTCAGCGTTCCTTAAACTTGCTAATGCTTTTATAATCATGCATGTTCACAGGTTTACGCCTTTGCTAAATTTTGATTTGCATGTTTGCATGTACAGAACTTTATACTTTTATGAGGTTAACCCTGGTCTTAAAAGTTTTCGTAGACCTCTTAATCGCGCTTGATGAAATTGACTCGAGGATTGTGAAAACTCCTGAGGATGAAAATATGCATTTATCAACATTCATTCTATAGTGAGATAAAGCAACAAACTTCATATGAAGTCTAGCTGCTAGGTAATATTCGGAAGTGTCTAAGAACCGCAGACAAGATATACAGCACCAGAGTAGTGTGAAATAGATGTAAAAACAAAATACAATGAAATAGGCAGTGTACATGTAATGTAATGAAATAAGCAGTATGCAGGTAATGTACGAAGGGGACCAGTGATAGAGAATTACTGTAATGCTTTTCAGCAGATTTTAGAAACAATGCATTCGTCTTGTGGACGCTTCCGGCACAAGACATCATTCTTGACTTGGAAGTAATGTGATGACTGGAAAATGACAGATCTTTTTTATCGAAATGCTTCCTTGAAAGGAAATGATTTATCTCCAAAATATTTCCTGCATAAAGACATATGGGACTAGCAGCCTCATCCTACACAGCAAAAATAAAAAAATATATATATTATAATAACTCAGCAGTCTCGCACATTGCACCTCCCCACCTAATTTACCCCTTTGTTTATTGACTAGAATTCAGAGCCCGCTATCAACATTCCGATCTGTCCCTTTTCACCTGGAACAGATATTGAGATGACACAGATAACAGGAGCTATATAAATTATAGGAGGATATTTTATGCCACTCCCTTTTAAGAGGTTTACCCCAACTAATCCTCTTAAGACGGCCTTCCTAAAGGCAAATTAAGCTGCCCGAATTGTCTTACACCGGCAGGACCTCGGAAGAGCGGCCCCCCCAACCCCCCCGAATCGCTGAACACCTGGCCGTGATTGATCATTGGACACGACTCATAGCCCTGGCCGCGTGCCTTATAAGGGAAAGGAGCAGTAAGCAGGAGTTAGTTGTGGAGCAGAAGACATGGAGTAAGAATCTTTGCGAGACAGTCCTCCACGCGGGCGAACGGTAACTTTGCTGAGAGCCCACCCTTCATCCCTGTCCGACTCCCGACTCCAGTCTCCAGTCATCCTCGAGAGAACTGCCATACGTGTGATCTTTCCTCGTCCTTGTTTCGTCAGAGACCAGCTTCCCCTAAGGTAAAGTGGAGTAAAGACTTTTCGGTCACGAAAGTTTGCCCTTTAGAAAGCCTGGAGTACCAGCATTTCATTTCTGTCCTTGTGCCAGTTTATCCCGTGCCATTTCCAATGTCCTGTGTTCGAGTGTAAAAGAGGTCATTCATTCCTGAGTCTTTGGCGCCCTCAGTGTAAACTCGAGTCATATTCGGTGTTATATTGTTCCTTTACTGGCGTGTAATGTGTAAATCTCTCTTGCAGAGGGACCCATTCGCAGTGGACTCATCTTGGCCTGTGCCTTGCCTTTATTCAAGACTCCAGCCGAAGGATCTTCAGGCGTTGCAAGCCCTTTATCAATTTACTTATCCATTTTCCCTTCAAATGCTTGCTTTTGTAAATATAATTCTTTAATTTAGCCCAAGTGTTTACGTAACATTTCCTTATGAAGTAGAGCCTTCAGCTCCTAAATTCTCCCTTTTTCTTATTTTTTTTACGATTTCCCTTTACGCAAGTCAGAACTCCAAGGCAAATTAAATAAAGTTACCGTTGCCGGCCTGTAGAATACCATAAACCCAGGGAAATACGTAATATATATATATATATATATATATATATATATATATATATATATATATATATATATATATATATATATATATATATATATGTATATATATATATATATATATATATATATATATATATATATATATATATATATATATATATATATATATATATATTTACCTTACAATATCTTTGAAAACCCCAACAATGCTAACATTGTATTTCACTTTTTCACTGCTCAATTTTTTTAGTCTTTCCTATCCAGGTAGTAGATGTAAAGAAGAAAACAGAAGAAAAGAATTCATTAATTTCTTGAAGTGAATTTTAATTCCTTTCACAGACATGTCTCTTTGTACTGGGCGAGACAGGTGTCGCTGCGCATGGAGTGTACACTCACGCCATGTGGCAAAAAACAATAGAACAGTATCAGTGACAGAAACACAGGAAGACCAGCATATATATAGTTTTGTCAGCACTAAGCCGTGTCTCATAACCCTTTAGCTGAGGAATTTATTTTGACTCATTCCCAGCTGAGTGCATATCTGGAAATACTTCCAGTTTAATAAAAAAAAATTAATCTTTAAGCTTTATATTTTCAGGATTGAGCTTTATTTTAGCTTTCAAATAACACGTCGTGCGCAAAAAAATAATTAAATAGTGGAAAAAAATTTTGGAAATTCGTTGAATTCTGAGATCTTCGGTAGCGATACAAGTAATCCTTTTAGTACACTATCAATGTATGATATGTTCATGTTCATGTTCTTCTTGAACATTCTAAGGCAAAGTCAAAATATGTACATGATTATACTGATATCTTGATTAGTGGGGTTAACCATCCTTTCTCCAGATAATCAATCTGATATCTGTCCCTCGCAAATACAATTCTAAAACCTGGCATATTTAATATGAAGCTATTTCCACTATAATAACTTTCAATGGTAGGTTTGTGAACTAACCTCCATTTCAGCTGCAGTAAAAGCTTATATATTCATGGAAATTAAATCTGTCCAGTGGGGATACCTTGACCTTTTGGGCAAAGGTTGCTTCTTAGCTATCAAAGAAAATTAACATTTATTTGATTCTTTTGCTTACATGATCATTTATTCCTTCAGGAAAAACTTTAGCACAGCATTCTAAATGGGTCAATTTTTCACATCCAATTACCTTATGAGAGTCTGTACAATTCATTGTATTATCCAATTGTCTGGGATTATTATCATTGATTAATGATGATTTCCAAAGACCGTCTCATAATCGTCTTTCAGAGGTCCCGAAGGTAAGATCTTGGTTAGTACCCTTGAAGGTACGATGCTGCAAATGCGACGCTGTGCAACAGCATTCACCATCTTACCCTAAGTCACTCACGTGAAGCATTTCAAAACCGGGAGAAACTACTTTCATGTGAGGTGTGAAACTGGAATTGATATCACAATTCGTTTAACATGGAGTGGGCCGAATCCGTTCTCGTGTCTTTACAATTATGCATATATTCGTGACAGTCCAGCAAGTGCAGAAATATCAATGAACTGAGAGCGTTATTGGCCTGATGGAAAAAGCCTCGGCTACGCAGACGGGAGTTTCGAAATCGCGTGCTTTTATATTTTTTTCTGTGATGACTTTTGTAAATGTCATTTTTTTCTGAAAATTCTAACTAGATCATGGGTTATCTTACCTGTGCCTGGTCCTCATAAGTACTAAATATAAATCATATCATAAGCAGATACAAACCTTTTTTAATCGAATTTAATAGCATAGTTTTGCACTCTAAAGCATAAATTCTCCAGCCTTTCAAACATGCTACTCTCAGATCTCCGATGCTTGGAATTTCTAAGGCTTGCATTCTGGTTTTCTTGGCATTTCTGAACTTGGGTCTTTGGTGCTTGGAAACATCGCGATGTAAAGCAGCGAAAACCTACGATCACGACTTCTAAGTTCAAGTTACGAGCGAAAATGATCGATGCTGAGCCAACTGGGAAAGAAATACGAACGTAAACTTTTAGTTTTGCAGACTATTGGCGTGGAGGACTTTGCACCAACGAGTTCTTTTTTTTTTTTTAATAATATTCTAATATGCAATTGCACATTCATATATATTATATAGATATACATACTTGTAAATATATATATATATATATATATATATATATATATATATATATATATATATATATATATATATATATATATATATATATATCATATTTATCGTTTCCTTGTGGTCGTCATCCATTACGCTTTCTGTTTATTAAAAAAATCTCCTCGTTTTGAACTCATTCCAAAAGCTCAGTTTTTCGTTCAGGAGCATTCAAATGCATAATTTTAATTTGTATGTTTTAATCATGTCCAGGACTACATGTTAATTATCCGAATATACCTGTATCTCATGTGGTGCGACATAGGTATTACTGAGGGGTGTTTTTGAGTCCCTCCTCCCTGCACTCACATTTTGGCCTTTTACTGAACCTCCATTCCGTTTCCTTTCTTTAAACGTACTGCCCTGCCTCTCTGCCTATTACTTATTATATATATATATATATATATATATATATATATATATATATATATATATATATATATATATATATATATATATATATATATATATATATATACAGTATATACTTGTGTGTTTATATATATATATATATATAAAACTAAATCACAAAAATATGGAACATGATGAATAAAATAAAGACAAAATAAAGACAAAATTCACGAAGGAAAGAGAAACAATGGAGTGTTCCAAGGCCTTTCGACTGTCTGCTAAGTAATGTTTCTATTTTCTCAGAAAGGCCTTTTGTCTTATATATATATATATATATATATATATGGATTTTATATATATATATATATATATATATATATATAATATATATATATATATATATATGTATATACGTATTATATACACACGTATTCAAGTTGACTGCCATTAAATATGAAAGCTCTTTATTTATATTATTAATTGTTTTGTGATTGATGTTTTGCGTTGTTCTTTGATTTTTTTCTTTTATCAACTGTTAATTACAATACAAATATTTTAAACTGTCTAAAGATGTGTAAATTAATTTCAGTTCATTTCCTAAATAGATTTTGGCTTTTTTCGGTGAATGGTTATTTCAGAACAAAGAAATTTCTTATTACTTAGTGGGCGAGGCATAAAATGTTAATGATTAAAATCATAACTTATTATTGGCTGACAATCTAGGTCTGTGAACTACAAGTCTCTCTCTCTCTCTCTCTCTCTCTCTCTCTCTCTCTCTCTCTCTCTCTCTCTCTCTCTCTCTCTCTCAGAGATGGTGTGATAAGAAATTTTAGTGATATTTTCTCGCTTATTATTCTCATTTCCAGGTTAGATAAAGACTCTTGATATGCGTCATTTTTTTTTATCTTACATCTAATCTCAAAAGGCAACAGGAAACTGGATTGTCCACCAGTTGCCTATTTTCGTCCGTACATTGATGATGTAAACTAATCAATGGCAGATAGAGGAAATAATATTTAAAAAATTGTTAACGCAAAGCTTTTAAAAGTTTTTTTCTAAACCACGCCTTCTCTCTCAGTCTTAAAGAACAGAGAGAGAGAGAGAGAGAGAGAGTCTCAACCGAAAGCTATTGAGCAGGGTTATCGACCAAAAAGGAATTATGATTGTTTTAATAACTTAATTTTTCTCCAAGATATAACAAAAAGCTCATAATTTCCAAGTAAACAGTCAAAGACGCTGCTACAACGTACATGGCAAGACAAGTCTGTTAGAAGTGATAAAACGGATGCATCTGTGTTGTGGGAGTTCAGAGCATTCCTAATTTCATAACATCTGAGGGAAAGAAAGGCTGTAGAAATAGAAAGCATCAGTTTCAATATATTCGTTCTGAGACTACTTTGGTTTTTGTTTATGTATGTGTGTGCATGATGTTTGTGTGTGTGATTGCGCGCAGTAAATTTTGTACTTAGTAGCTAAGTAGAAAATAGACCATGGGGTTGGGAACCTCAAACATAACGTCTATCAGAGGCACTCCATTTAAGAACTTATGGCATATATATATATATATATATATATATATATATATATATATATATATATATATATATATATATATATATATATATTTATATAATGCGCTAAGTCTGTATGTATGTATGTAATTGATATTTTGGTGTTTATATATCTGTGTAGATTCTTTCTTTCTAAATGTAGAAATATAAATTACATGAAATAATCGCAATCACTCTCTATTCGATATATGTTTGTACAGCATACATTTATGCTTTAATGCCTAATGTCAGGTCTTGCATGCACGGAATTTCGACATTTTTCACTCGCGAATTTCCAAAAGCGGAGTTCCAAGCATTACTTTCATAGCATTTCTGAACTTTGCAACGGCAGTGCTTCCGTCACTCTGATACAAAGCTGTGAACACCTTCGTTTTAATGTTGCCATAAATGAGGAACGAAAATGATGTCGGTTGAGCCATTTTGGAAGGAAGTGCTGAAATTACCTTTATTATGTCTGGCGAGATTTTTAATGATGAGTGTTGCTTCAACTCGGGAAGTAACCTTTTTGCTGATAAAGTGGGTAGACCAGATTCGTAAATGGAAATGTTCTACCGTATACTGCGAATTTTATTTTTTACGGTTTAATCAAATTTCAGTCTGTTCGTCTTCGCAAAATTACATTATGTCATAGATGCCTTTGCCAAAATACCATAAAATTGAACCTATTTCTTAATGGAAGGTATTGAAGCCTGAATGCAATATAACATGAAAATTTTTTATGAAGAACATTAAAATTATTTAAATAACACGAGTTATAAATAAGGGCTTTGTGCAGTATGCTGATGCTCTGTGCTCCAGTATTTTAACTCATCCATAACATTAAAATTCTGCAAGGTGCTTTTGCTTTTCTTGCTGCCCCTTTATATCATGACTTTTTGTTCCATTGTGGCAGGTTTTAAATATTTTGACTGAATCTTTTGCTGTTTTAATGATATTCTTAATAAAGCAATGTAAGGCGTTTTCGGCTGAAATTTTCTCAAGTTTATGTACAGAACTAATTTCCTCGGAATGTTCATTGAAGAGCAACATTATTCCAGAACTCAAATTTATTATTATCGTATGTATATATATCACACACACACACACACACACACACACACACACACATATATATATATATATATATATATATATATATATATATATATATATATATATATATATATATATATATATATATATATATATATATATTCATGAATAATCAATTCCGTGTGACATCAGTATAGTGGTAAGCCAAGTAAATAAATGCCATAGTTTTCTCAGAGTATTCACTCATAGGATTTTCCTTTTTGAAATGAGTAGTATTACGCCATTGATACACCCTCAGGGTCTTCAGGGTAACTCAATACGCTCATTTTAGATTATTCAAATCTTCCTCTTTTAAACTTTTAAAATTAATCACCTCTGAAAACTAAACTATAAACATGTTCTATATCTCCATGAAATTTCTTCTTTTATTTCTGTTATTTTTTTGCACTCCTTGACCAGGTTTATTTCCCAGGTGTTAAGAAATCCTTACTGTTACTCTTTGTTACTCTTACTTCGGATATCTTTGTAATTTCATGCTCTTGGTATGTTTTTCTTTATCTTTAGATGTTAATTCTTACTGCTTTACCTTTAATTCATTTCTTACGTTTTCGTGACCAGATTGTTTGGAGGTTAAGGTCCAGAAGGGGTTCCAGCCAGCAAAGTATTTCTTTATCTTTAATTTTCACTGTTATTTTTCCTTTTAAGCCGCTCAGTATAATACCATGTTTCCCTGTTTGTGCGTTGATGGATATCGTCCGAGAGAATTCTATCTTAAGCCGCTTCGTCCTTCTCTTCCCCTTCCTTTTACGACTCATCCTCATTCTTTTCCTGCTTCTTTTTCCCCCTCTCCCTTCTCTAATTCTTCTTCTGCCTACCTGCAGAAGAATCTTTTTTTCCCGGGTGCCGGGAGCACGGATGGTTGCCCGAGGGGAGTTCTGTCCTGCTAAGCGCTTGGCGGAATTAAGAACGGCCATTACCAGCCGAGACTCGGCACTTGGTTTACCTAATGACACAACATAACTCTCATGTGCCAGGCTTCAGGAGAAGACCCTTGTGTGGTCGCCAGGAGACGGAAATTTTGAACTGAAAATTTTATGATGTTCCGATTTATGACGGAAACATTGTTCCATTAAAATGTCCTTCTTATTTAAGTAGCTTGACTTCGTATTTGAGAAAGTTCGATTTTATTATTACCAATACTGACCTCATTAGCTCATTATCACTACTTGGCTACTGAATTTTCTTCAGTTTCATTAAATGTAAAACCTTAAATTAACCTATTCTGCCTAATCATCTTTTATCTTGTCCTCAATATACTGAAAATTTCAACCCCTTTCTGTTCCAGGTATGATTTATACAAGATATATTGGATTGTTTGTTTCTTAAAGGGTGGTCACGAATAAATAATGAAACAAGAACATTTCAACAGTACGTTTCATAGATACATTCATCTTTTCTTTGAACATTGTGATTTTTTAATGTATTTTAGCACGTATAATAATTTTTATGTTGACCTAATAAAAGTATTCCGCCTGACAGTCTCATCGGTTTTCAGACAGAAAGAAAAGTCGATTACAAAGAGATTAAGCGATTAAATACGCATGACTGTTCGTTTTCCTAAACAAATATTCTCTTGGGACAAACAAGTAGCTTTTCTTCATACATAAATGTTAACCCAAGCATAATCGTGTTTATTTTATATCCAATTTTCTCATTATTCGTCAGCAAAACTAAATTACTCCATTAATCGTCAAAGGCGAAAGATTACAGAGAGGTTACTCAGCAAGAAATAATCAGTCATTGCAACTGGGTAATATGCTCAGGGACTGAAATAATGAATGCCACTGGGTAGGTCTTAAAGTATCGCCTCTCTCTCTCTCTCTCTCTCTCTCTCTCTCTCTCTCTCTCTCTCTCTCTCTCTCTCTCTCTAATACACTCACAGACACACGCGCACACACAGTGGAAAGTTGATACCGTTAGGGGGGAATCGTAGTGGACCTTAACATGTTAAAGGTTTTGTTGACCACAATGTTTTCTGCATCTGACAAGGACTAAAATGAGTGACCCTTCTCTCTCTCTCTCTCTCTCTCTCTCTCTCTCTCTCTCTCTCTCTCTCTCTCTCTCTCTCTCTCTCTCTCATAGCCTCCTGTATATTGGTTCTAGCTTAGGCACACTTAAAAACAAAACGTCTGTTCCTGTGTCCATCTCAGTGAACAACAGGTTCCTTCGAAGGCTTAAAAATAGTGTCTATAACTGTTCCTATCCCTGTGACAACAGATTTCTCTTCCTTCCAAAATTCTGTTACAGACTCTTATAAAAATTCTTTGGGAATATCAAATCCAATCAAAATTGGAAATAAGGAATATTTACCGTCCATTTCCACACATTAACACTTCGTCATCAGCAACCGCTGAGATGAGCAACTCCCAACTTTTGAGAAAAGGTTCAACCAGGAAAGAAATTTAGTTGTATGCAGTCTCTTGATATAGATTACAACCAACACATCTCATTTTATTGTCGCTCCTCCTGGAGTGTGTTCTCATGCCTAGAAGTAAAAAAATCAAGTACCACACACAGGAAACGAATGACACACTCATACATTATGATATATATATATATATATACATACATATACATATATATATATATATATATATATATATATATATATATATATATATATATATATATATATATATATATATATATATATATATCTATATATATATATATATATATTATATATATATATATATATATATATATGTTGTTATAAATATATATATACGTATATATACACACATATATGTATATATATATATATATATATATATATATATATATATATATATATATATATATATATATATATATATATATAATAAACACTGAAATTGACTTGAACATTTTAGAATCTCTTTAAATAAGAAAGACAGTTCCAACTCTAAATACCCAGTTGTCATCTACGCAACTGTTTAACCTAGTTTGATGCTTTAAAGACCTGTTGTCATTATTTTTTAAAATGTTTTCTTTCAGGGGTTTGATGTAATTTATTTGTTACAGAATTAATCCAATTATTCACTACATAATTCCGACTGGCGACCTAATCCAGTTAAGAAATTGTCTGTCTTTTGGGGGTGACTTTAGTTTCAATTGACAGTTTACGTGTGTCTTCGGTGGAGCAGGGCTACATAAATTACAATAATTAATTTAAAACTCTTTAGCCAAAGCCTACACTTATATATATATATATATATATATATATATATATATATATATATATATATATATATATATATATATATATATATATTATATATATATATATATAATATTTATATATATATTTATATATACATATATCTGTGTTCATAGAGAGAGGTAGATAGATAGACCGAAATCATTCTGGGAGAAAAGGCAATCATCACCAAGCCTCCTCAACTCAAAATGCCTTAGGCTAGCTTTTTAGAAGTTGCGTCCTTAGCAAGAAATGTAACTTCAGAAAAGACGACACAAAGAAGTCTTGTCTGCGACTTTCCTTGTTTTTCGGGGTAAAATAATTAAGAAAATAGGAATCATTCTTTTTGTTCAATTTTTGTTTAATGAGAAAAACTGATACCTCATTTGACATCTCAGTGAGGCGTGTTGCTTCAGTAGTATTCATCATCAATGGAGTCTTTTATTTTTATCTGTCAATCAGGTATAACAGATTATAATAGAGACAAATTTTTAAGTTCTTGAAAAATAATCAAAATCTCTCTCTCTCTCTCTCTCTCTCTCTCTCTCTCTCTCTCTCTCTCTCTCTCTCTCTCTCTCTATATATATATATATATATATATATATATATATATATATATATATATATATATATATATATATATAATATATATATATATAATTATATATATATAATATATATATATATATATATATATATATATATAATATATATATATATATATATATATATATATATATATATATATATATATATATATATATATATATATATATATCGGAATGTTAGTTTGCAAATAGCTTTGTAATGTTTTTGTAACTTGATGGCAGGCCAAATCCGAGCCTTTTTGTGTTTGCTTTTGCCTTCGTACACTTAATCAGCAAGTGTACAAATGGAAATGAGCTGGTAGCGTTTCTTCCTGATAAAACAGAAGAGAACAGCCTTGAAATCATGTACTTTAATCGCTCCTCTTTTTGGAGCAGGTAGGGGAAAGGACCCAGTTACCTCCAACCATTACGAAACAGCACAACTTACTCGATTATCTCCCGAAAGGTTAAAGTTGATTTAGGGTTTTTTTGCACCAAATACAGATTCTTTTCTAGTTCAAATTCAAAATTAAAAATATAAATGATGTGATATACATCCTAAACCTTCTGTATTTTAATTTGAGTCTCCAACCACGACATTCTTGAAGCTTACTATTGTTAGTAGGTCTTGCATGCCGAAAAATTCGAATTCCGCTCCCACAGAACTTTTTGATCCATTGCGTTCGTACCAGACATTGTCTTCTTACCATTTGCATGGTCGGTACTAACAAACATTGCGATGTAAAGCTTGGAAAAGCTACGATTACAGCTCTCAATTTCATTTCCGTGTAGCTTTCAGTCACGAGCGCAACTGCTCGCTGTGGAGTCAGTTCGAATAGAAACATGAGCATAAATTGTATCATGTTTGCCGGAGGCGGTAAAGAGGAGTTGTTTGGGTAGACTAGTGATTCTTGGTCTTCTGTCGTTCGTAACAGGACTTCTTATTTCATCACTTACTAGTCTATTCTTCATAGGTAAAAGTAAACCCAATAATCATACTTCTTCGGATGAAGTATATTTATTTTCGGTTTCAGCTTGAAGACAATGAAATCGTACGAATTTCCTGATGTAGTTAATTATATACAGTACTATGACTGGGTAACGCTAACCACCCCCAGCACACACACACACCCACACACACACGCACATATATACACATACATACATACATACATACATATACATTCGCACAGAGACATATATATATGTGTGTGTATGTGTGTGTGTGCGGTGTGCGTGCGCGCCCTAAGAAATAGAGATTAATTCCCAAGGTAAATTTGGCGCTTAATGACATATACATTACAATTTGTTCCGTTCAAGTTTAATGACAAGACAGACAAATGTCAAAGCTTCACTGAGGTTTGTTGCATCGTGATTTCCCTTCCTGCGTTACTCTGTTATATGTCTTTGGAATATTCGCCTTCTTAACCCATTTCCACTGCCTCACTTTATCTATTTTTTATATCCATTTTTAATTATTTTTCTAAATTAAAATATTAATTTTTTTCTAAATTCCGTTATTCTCTTTCACTTTTTAATAAATTTTTTTTTTTTTGCTAGTTGTTTAAGAATACCTCAAAATCCCTGACTGAAAACTTCCTTCTTCCAGATCCTGTTTTTTACTTTTATTTCTTTTCTTTGCATTTCCTTTTACTTTCTCTGAATTCTTTTCTCAAATTCTTGGTTGTGGACTTTTTTTTCCTTCGCTGAGCGGTGGAGAGGTGTTCATAATTGTTAAGTGTTTCTTTCTCTTTCAGTTGCTTTTTCTTTCACTTCCTCATTTTTTCCCCTTTTTCATTCTGGTTCAAATCCTTAAATTCTCTCCATTTCAATCTTCCTCTAGTTCTTAGTAGTAGGATCTTTTCTCGGCGTGGAGTAGAAGGAGTGTTACCTGATGGGAATCCTACCTTGCTAAGCACTTTGAAGAATTCCCAGCCGAGAATTCCTCACTTGTTTTGTCTCTAAACACACGACATACCTCCCAAGTGCTACGCTTTAGGAGTAAATGAAGTGGAAATTTTAACTTGAGTCTTTCAAGATGCCCCCTTTAAATAAACGAAACCTGGGATTATCAGGAACATCTGATCAATTGTTCCTTATGGTGATAATTTTTCCAGTAATAGAAAGTAATTTGCAACGTTCTTTTCCGAGAGTTTGAAATGTATACTGTACATAACGAGGACATAATATTTCGATAATCATCAGATCATTTAAAATCTAACCTTTTCCCAGAATGCCATTTCATTTATAAAGTGACATTATTTTGACTATAAGATAAACTTTTTATAAGAATAACACAGATATTATTAAGATACAAGTTATTCGAAGATTCGTTGTGCATTGTTTTAACTTTTCCTCTTTATATATTTCAGAGATATCCTTTGGATCACATTCTCTTCTCAGTCTTTATCTGCTTAAATGTTGAGTCGTCTCACAAAAGTAAGACATCTCCATAGCAACTTCTTTCTGTGATGAGAACAAATACGTTATCTTTAATTATTCTCTCGTGTTGTTTCTCACGCGATGAATACGTATTTTGTTTCCGGAAAGTTGGAAGTTTTCCTGAATACTTATCTTTCATATTTTGTCTCAGTTTTTCCATAAGTATTCTGCGTTCCTTAAACTTGCTAATGCTTTTATAATCATGCATGTTCACAGGCTTACGCCTTTGCTAAATTTTGATTTGCATGTTTGCATGTACAGACCTTTATACTTTTATGAGGTCAAACCTGGTCTTAAAAGCTTTCTTAGACCTATTAATTGCGCTTGATGAAATTGACTCGAGGATTGTTAAAACTCCTGAAGATGAAAAAATTCATTTATCAACATTCATTCTATAGTGAGATAAAGCAACAAACTTCTTATGAAGTCTAGCTGCAAGGTAATATTCAGAAGTGTCTAACAATAGCAGACAAAATATACAGCACCAGAGGAGTGTGAGATATAAGTAAAAGCAAAATACAATGAAATAGGCAGTGTACATATAATGTAATGAAATGAGCAGTATGCAGGTAATATACGAAGGGGAACAGTGATAGCGAGTTAATGTAATGCTTTTCAGCAGGTTTTAAATGCACTAGTTTCGTCTTGTGGACGCTTCAGTGCCAAGTCAAGAATTGTGTCAATTCTTGATTTTTCACTGATGTGATGACTGGGAAATCACATATATTTTTATCGAAATGCTTCCTTGAAAGGAAATGATTTGTCTTCAAAACATATCCAGAGTAAAGATATACAGAACTAACAACCTCATCCTACACGGCAAAAATACAAAAAAAAAAAAAAATAAATATATATATATATATATATATATATATATATATATATATATATATATATATATATATATATATATATATATATATATATATATATGTAAAATTTTTGTGACATAAACCGTAATATTTTTTTATACTCAAACTTGAAGCTACACTAATGTTTAATATCAGATTCATTCAACCTCGGAATAAACACCGAAGGGGAATTTTCACTAAATTATAAGCGATCTCTACCCACTGGTACATAACTGATAAGCTGTCGTTCCCCATCCATTCGGTGGTTCGAGTCCACTTGGTGACGGATCGCTATCATTTATAAATTCCTAATCGGTATTTATTAGAGACTGAATGAATTTGATATCAAACGACGTATTAATGTTTAGAGTATTAATATATATATATATATATATATATATATATATATATATATATATATAGATAGATAGATAGATATAGATATATATATATATATATATATATATATATATATATATATATATATATATATATATATATATATATATTACCTTTCGAATATCTTTGAAAAACCCAACAACGCTAATGTTGTATTTCACTTTTTTTACTGTTCAGTTTTTTTAGCCTTTCCTAGATGTAAAGAAAAAAAGAGGAAAAAAAAAGTTCTGTATTTTCTAGAAGTGAATTTTAATTCCTTTCACAGACATGTCTCTCTGTACTGGGCGAGACAGCCGTCGCTGCTCATAGAGTGTACACTCACGCCATGTGGCAAAAAAAACAGTAGAACAGTATCAGAGACGTAGAAACACGGGAAGACCAGCATATATATATATTTTTGTCAACACTAAGCCGTTTCTCTTAACCCTCCATTTGAGGAATTTATTTTGACTCATTCCCAGCTGAGCGCACATTTTGAAATGCTTCCAGTTTAATAAAAAAAAATTATTCTTTACGCACTATATTTTCAGGATTGAACTTTATTTTAGCTTTCAAGTAACACATCATGTGTAAAAAAAAATTCATTAAACAGTGGAAAAAAATTTGGAAATTCGTTGAATTCTGAGATCTTCGGTAGTGGCACAAATAATTCTTTTAGTACACTATCTATGTATGATATGTTCATGTTCCACATCTGCAACACTGCCTTCTTGTACATTCTAAGGGCAAATGTCTGTATTTCAAATTATGTACATGATAATACAGATATCTTTATTAGTGTTGCTAACCATCCTTTCTCCAGATCATCAATCTGATATCTGTCACTTGCAGATATGATTATGAAATCTGGCATATTTAATGTGAAGCTATTTTCACTATAATAACTTTCAATGGTAGGTTTGTGAACTAACCTCTATTTCAACTGTAACAAAAGCTTATGTATCCATGGAAATTAATTCTGTCCAATAAGGATGCCTTGATTTTTAGGCAAAGGTTGCTTCTTAGCTATCATAGAATATTAATATTTATTTGATTCTTTTATTTATATGATCATCTCTTTCCTTAGGAAAAAAAATTAGCAGAGCATTCATTATCAGATTCAGCATCAGAAGCAAACAATGTGACCTCATTTTCTTCCAGTGAAATATGTGTACATTTTATATAAATATATATATATATATATATATATATATATATATATATATATATATATATATATATATAATATATTTTATATATATGTAAATTATATATATATGTATATAAATGTATATATACATATATAATTATATATATACATATATCTCTATATATATACATATATATAAAGATGGATATATATAAATGTATATGTACATATTATATATATATAAACATATACATTTTATATAAATATTGTATATATTTTATGTTTATTTACAAATTTATTTATATATATATATATATACATACATTTAATAAATTTATAAATATATATGTATGTATACATTTATATATATAAATATGTATTTATGTATGTATGTATACTTTCATATATGTATGTATATAAAATGTTTGGTACGACAGTGGGTCTGAGACAGGTATGTTGTGTCTACACGTTGCTGTTTTGAAAATAAGTTGGCTTTATGCCAACATGGGCTCTTGCTCATAGAGTAGCCCATAAGAGTCATTCTGATGATATGTAAGTAATAAAGATAGTCGGGATTAATAGTTATGTTAATGATTTGAAAGCCGTAACGATGAGTCTCCATGGTTGTCTTGTCATTTTTATCGATTTGTTGACGCATAAGTTGGAAAAATTTAGAATTTTCCTAGAGAAACTTTATGAAATTCTGAAAAACACAAAAGAAAAATGTGACAGGAGGTGAATATAAGCTGAAGAATGGGTTTTGTCGGCGCAGGCTCCGAAATGGGTCTACTACTTCTTTTGTCTTGCCTCGGCCTAGCAGCAGTATTTGGTACGCTTTTCTGTAGTGGAACCTCAGCGGAATCCGTCAAAATGAAGCCAGGTCTGAAAAACTGCCTTTGGAATAAAAAATTTGCTTCTGGTTGCTGTTTTTGGATTAGCTAACGCTGCAACAGGCGACATACTGGACAACATTAAGAAGCAGAAAATGATGATGATGATAACAATGGAAAATTCTTGTACTGCGGGAGAAGTTCATCTCGAAAGAGAAGAAAGGAAGAATCTGACGCTGCTGAATGTTATCTTAACCAAAAGAGTTCATGACCTGGAAAATGCTCTTCAAGAAAATAGAAAGGAAAAAGAAAAGGAGATGTAGAGAATGGAACTGGAAAGAGAAAAGGAGGACGGTTGAACGAGCAGAAAGATAGAACAGCAAGTCTTGGAGGACAAGATCCACTTGCTCCAGAACGAAAAGCAGCTGATGCAGGAGATGGCGCCTCAGGAAAATGCACGAAATATGCTGGAAGTTATCTCTTCCAGCATATTTCGTGCATTTCGTGGATGAAAGCAGAAAATAAGCGACTGACTAAGAACGCTGAAGCTGTTGAAGAGCTAAGTGATACCCTGAAAAACAAAGTAATGAGCTTGACTGCCCAGTTGGCAAAGCTCAGTTTTTCGACTTCGTCAACAAGAGGAAATAGCACCTCAGCTTGAGACAGAACTGCGTGAGATGGCAGAAAAAAGGCTGCAGATGACTAAACGAATCTCAGGACTGGAAAAAGAATTCAACCATTATAAGACTGAGAAGGACAACGTCCAGTTCAACGTTCGAGAACTGTAGGAGCAAGTTGGATAACTGTAGGGAGAAAATGACTCCCTCCAATGTCAGCTATAAGAGAAAGAAATGAAGCTTAGTCAGCAGGATAATTTATCGCAAGCGAAAGACCACCAGCTGGAAGAGATGGCTAGGCTGGCCGGCAGCATGGACGAGAGGAAACTTCTTTTGGAGAGTGAGCTACGAAATCTGCAGGCAAAGAATGAAACGTCGCTCCGCGACTTCAAGAACCTCCAGATGACGAAGGAACACTTGGAAAAAGCAAACGAAAGACTACAGAAAAGACTTGCAGTTCTTAAGAGCTGGCACGAGGCAGTAAGAGTTGGCTACAATTTGACGGAAAAGAAATTAAAGTTATTCTGTGATAATGTAGTGCAGGAAGACTTGCTTATGTTTGCCGAAGGAACAATGATGTTATTTATACAAAGGAATCCATTCATTGCTTGTGTTTAGATTCATATGTAAGTATTCATATTATTTTGTTAATATTTTTCATTGCAAATTCAAGGAAAAGGATGTAATAAAATAAAAAAAAATCTACCCTCCGTTCTTTGACCATCAAGAAGCTAAGTTCACTTAGGTTTAGGAATGCAGTAATGACTTTGCATATTACCTTAGACAAAAACAGTGGTACTTACACACACACACATATATATATATATATATATATATATATATATATATATATATATACATACATATATGCAGTACATATATACAGTACACATATACATATATATATATATATATATATATATATATATATATATATATATATATATATATATATATATATATATATATATATATATATATATATATATATATATATATATACTGTATATATATATACATACATATATGCAGTACACATATACATAATACATATATACTGCATATATATATACATATACAGTATATATATATATATATATATATATATATATATATATATATATATATATATATATATATATATATATATATATATAGTATATATATGTATGTATGTATGCATATATTATATATATAATATAATATATATAAGTGCACACACACACTTATAGATATATATATATATAAATATACATACCAGCTGACCAACCCAGCATTGCCTGGGGAAATTCTGAATGACAGTCTACGTGTAGGGGGAGGGAAAAGGAAAGGGGGGATCATGAGGGGGAGGGAAGAGGGAAGGGGAGTGGGAAGGTGTAAGGAAGGGAGAAGGGAGGGGGGAGGTTTTTGTGTTGATGGCCCAATTGACAGCTCTACTTTTTTCATGCAAACGTTCACCCTTCAAACAGTTGTGGGCGAACTGACAGGTATTACTGTGGTGAATGTCCCTTTTATCCAGATATTACTGTGCTGTCTGTCCTTTTTATCCAGGTATCACTGTGATGACTGTCCCTTTTATCCAGAAATTACTGTGGTGACTGTCCCATTTATCCAGGTATTACTGTTCTGTGTGTCCTTTTTATCCAGTTATTACTGTGGTGACTGTCCCTTTTATCCAGGTATTACTGTCCCTTTTGTCTAGGTACTACTGTGGTGACTGTCCCTTTTATCCAAGTATTACTGTGCTGCCTGACACTTTTAACCAGGTATTTCTGTACTGTCTGTCACCTTTAACCAGATATTACTCTGCTGTCTCTCCCTTTTATTCAGGTATTACTGTGGTAATGGACCCTTTTAGCCAGGTATTACTATGCTGCCTGTCTCCTTTAACCAGGTGATACTGTACTCTCTGTCCCTTTTATCCAGGTATTACTAGGCTGCCTGTCCCTTTTAGCCAGATATTACCGTGCTGTCTGTCCTCTTTAACCAGGTATTACTATACTGTGTATTACTGTGGTGAGTGTCCCTTTAATCCAGGTATTACTATGCTGTCTGTCCCCTTTAACCAGGTATTACTCTGCTGTTTGCCCCCTTTAACCAGGTATTACTGTACTGTCTGTCCCTTTATCCAGGTATTACTGTGGTGACTGTCCCTTTTAACCAATATTACTGTGGTGATTGTCCCTTTTATTTAGGTATTACTCCCTTTCATCTAGCTATTACTGTGCTGTCTGTCACCTTTAACCAGGTATTATTATGTCTGTCCTTGTCCAGGTGTCACCTTCCTTCAACCAGGTATGTGCTGGTATTATGCTGTCTGTCCCTTTTATCCAGGTTTTGTGGTAATCCAGGTATTACTGTGTGGTGACTGTCCATTTTATCCTGGTATTACTGTGTTGTCTGTCACCTCTAACCAGGTATTACTGTGGTGACTGTCCATTTTATCCTGGTATTACTGTGTTGTCTGTCACCTCTAACCAGGTGTTACTGTGCTGTCTGTTCCATTTATCCAGGTATTACTGTGTTGTCTGTCACTTCTAACCAGGTGTTACTGTGCTGTCTGTTCCATTTATCCAGGTATTACTGTGTTGTCTGTCACTTCTAACCAGGTGTTACTGTGCTGTCTGTCCCATTTATCCAGGTATTACCGTGGTGACTGTCCCTTTTATCGAGATATTACTGTGATGGCTGTCCCTTTTATCCAGATATTACTGTGCTGTCTGTCCCTTTTATCTAGCTATTACTGTGGTGACTGAAAAACATTTTCAATAATATATTTCTGTGGTCTCGAGTACATAAAATGAGGTATGATAAACCCGTAGATTTTATTTACCACACAAGTTACAAAGGGAATCGGGAAGGGGGAAGGGGAAGGGGGCGGGGTATCGGTTTGAAACTACCTTATTATCTTAGTGGGATCAATTGATGGCCACATGCCAAATTTTGTCTAGATCAGTCAAGCGGGCAGTTCAGATTACTATAACACAAATATACAAGCAAACATACCAACATACAAACATTCACTTATTTATATATATATATATATATATATATATATATATATATATATATATATATATATATATATATATATATATATATATAAAACATTACCCGTATATTTAATGTATCATACATCACCATATATATAAAAATAAGAAAATTACCCCGTGGTTTGTGGATCACACACTGATGGGTTTTGTCTTAATTTCCAAGCCATATAGGAAGAGCTAATACATTGTAGTAAAAATCATATTGTTTTATATTGTGACAAATGTATCTTGTCATCATAAAACATGATTATATATCGTGAATGAAACTTTACACACTATGAGAATCAAAGAAACCTATCAAATTCTGTTATTGATTTGAGAAAGTTGTTCTTTGCTCAGGAGCGCTACAAACTGTAGATTGACTAAAGTCGTCTGTCACAGTGAAAGGGTTAAGAGAAACAGCTTAGTGCTGACAAAACTGTATATATATTTTTAGGTTATGACCCTGACCGACTTACTTTATTCCTGGCTCAGGGATCCTCTTCTAGGGTCTAGTTGCTGGACAGAGGACTTACCATAACAATTATATGTTCTGACTGCAATTGCTAGGTCAGGTAATAACTCATAAGGAAAAACAGTTGCCTGAAGGCCGAACTTCAACAAGGGAATGTTGCAGATAAACACTTAGGTTACTTTAAATGGAACATATTTACATTTGAAACACTTAAATCAGAAGAATGGGGAATGATAGGCAGACAAGACGAAGTTCTGCAGTGTGATCAATTATTACAGCAATTTCTCAAACACTGGAGTTCTAAGGGTTATCCTCTTGAAAGGGACACTGTAGATTTCCTTGCAGTGGCAAGGCCACGGCAAGGAGCAGAAGAAAAAACAGTTGTTTCCCCGGCTGACAACGCCGTCTGCAATTGTGAATGCAAGCGGTTACGTCGGGAAATGTAGCGAATTCGGGCGAATCGAGTGTTGCACATATGGCGCCAAGGTATCGATTCTTGTGCGAGATGCTTACTTTAAATTTACACACTGAGGTCACTAAGTCAGGTCTTATGAGAAATCGCACTTAGGAAAAGAAAATGAAAATCAGTAAAAGATCAAGAACATGACTGTCGAAAGAACCTCGAATCAGGATTTAACCTTAGATGGATCGATGGAGGGGCCTCGTCGAAATTCACCAGAATTGGAAGGGTGGGTTTAATGGGAACGCGCAGGTATGTGACTGGGGGGCTAAAAATGTGGCCACAGGGGTGGTGGTCAGCTCAAGAAGGAGCAAGCAAGGGGCAATGTGTGTGGATCTGCTGCTGAGAGGGTTCTAGGGTTTCTGAGCACGAGGCTGTTGGCACCCCGCTTTTTATAACCTCGGTGGATTATTTTCCCTCTTCTCTCAGATGGCGCTCGGAGTGTTGGCGTCTGGACTCGGGGGTCAAGTTGGTGGCCAAATCACATGGGTCGCGACCTCCGTTTTCTGTGACCTCTGGCACCTCATGTTCGCCAGTTGCTGGGGGGACTTAGCTTTTCTCCCGGTATTCATCCCAAAGCTGGTTCGTCAGTGAGGCAGGGTTCTCAAGGAAAGATTAAGAGAATGTATCAAGAGGGGTAGCATGGATAGCATTTAAGAAGCGACGGATTTACTCACGTCCTTCCTCATTTAGTTATCAGCATGAACAAAACTATATTTTACTTTATAAGACAGTTCGGAGGTTGAGTTGGCTTACAAAGTGTTTTCCCACGTTACAATATATTTGTCTTCCTGTTTGTCTATGTCACGGAAACTGCTCTCACCCAGTACAAAGAGACATGTTTGTGAAAGGGATTAAAATTCACTTCAAGAAAATATTGAATTTTTGTTCTGTTTTTCTTCTTTATTTATATAAACACACACACACACACACACACACACATATATATATATATATATATATATATATATATATATATATATATATATATATATATATATATATATATATATATATATATATATATATATACATATACGTATGCACACAAACACATATATACATATATATATATATATATATATATATATATATATATATATATATTATATATATATATACACACACAAACATTAAGCTACAAATATCGTTTGATATCAGATTCATTCAACCTCTAATAAACACTGAATAGGAATATGTAAGTGATAAGTGATCTGTCACCAAGTGGACTCGAACCACAGAATGGGTGGGGAACGACATCTTATCAGTTACGCTACCAGTGGCTACAGATCGCTTATAATTTAGTAAATTCCCATCCTGCGTTTATTCCGAGGTTGAATTAATCTGATATTAAACAACATTTGTAGCTTGAAGTTTGTATCAAAAACTGTTACGGTTTATGTTACAAAAAATCATACACACACACACACATATATATATATATATATATGTGTGTGTGTATATATATACATATATAATATATATATATATATATATATATGTATGCATTATTTTTTCTGTGTAGGATGAATTTGCTAGTCCCATATATCTTTACACTGGATATGTTTTGAAGATAAATCATTTCCTTTCAAGGAAGCATTTCGATAAAAAAAAGATGTCATTTTCCAGTCATCACATTACTGCCAAGTCAAGAATGATGTCTTGTGCCGGAAGCGTCCACAAGACGAAAGCAGTGTTTTTAAAACCTGCTGAAAAGCATTACATTAACTCTCCATCACTATTCCCCTTCGTATATTACCTGCACACTAGTCGTTTCATTACATTACATGTATACTGCCTGTTTCATTGCATTTTGCTTTTACATCTATCTCACACTCCTCTGGTGCTGTATATCTTGTCTGCTGTTGTTAGACACTTCTGAATATTACCTTGCAGCTGGACTTCATATGAGGTTTGTTGCTTTATCTTGCTATAGAATGAATGTTGATAAATTTACGTTTTCATCCTCAGGAGTTTTCACAATCCTCGAGTCAATTTCATCAAGCGCAATTAATAGGTCTAAGAAAACTTTTAAGACCAGGTTTGACCTCATAAAAGTATAAAGTTCTGTACATGCCAACATGCAAATCAAAATTTAGCAAAGGCGTAAGCCTGTGAACATGCATGATTATAAAAGCATTAGCAAGTTTAAGGAACGCTGAATACTTGTGGTGAAATGACTCCGGAAAATAAAAGGTAAAACTGAGACAAAATATGAAAGATAAGTATATAGGAAAATGTCCAACTTTCCGGAAACAAAATACGTATTCGTCGCGTGAGAAACAACACGAGAGAATAATTAAAGATAACGTATTTGTTCTCATCACAGAAAGATGTTGCTATGGAGATGTCTTCCTTTGGTGAGACGACTCATACAATTAAGCAGATAAAGACTGAGAAGAGAATTTGATCCAAAGGGTATCTCTGAAAGATATCAAGAGGAAAAGTTAAAACAATGGAAATGGAATCTTCGAATGATAAATGTGTTACTCTTATAAAAAGTTCATCCTGTAGCCAAAATACGAAAACCTAATAATTGCAATGGCATTGAAAAGGCTTGATTTTAAAAGATCTGATCATTATCAAAGTATTATGTCCTCGTTATAAATACGTTTCAAACTCTCAGAAAACAATCTTACAAAATTACTGTCTCTAATTGAAAAAAAAATAATGACCTTAACAAACAACCGATCAGATGTTCCTGCGAAACCCAGGTTTCATTTACAAAAACAAAACATCTTGAAAGATTTAAGTTAAAATTTCCACTTCATGTTACACCTAAAGCGTAGCACTTAGGAGGTATGTCGTGTGATTAGAGACAAACCAAGTGAGGAATTCTCGGCTGGTAATTCTTCAAAGTACTTAGCAAAGTAGGATTCCCATCAGGTAACAATCCTTCTACTCCACTCCGAGAAAAGATCCTACTACCAGGAACTAGAGGAAGACTGAATGTGGAAAGAATTTAAGGAATTAAGCCAGAATGAAGAGGGAGGACAAATGAGGAAGTGATAAGAAAAAGAAATACTTAGCAACCATGAGCACCTCTCCACAGCTCAGCGAAGGAGAGAAAAAGTCCACAGCCAAGAATTTGAGAAAGAATTCAGAGAAAATAAAAGGAACTGCAAAGAAAAGAAATAAAAGTAAAACATAGGATTTGGACGATGGAAGTTTTCAATGAGGGATTTTAAAGTGTTCTTAAACAAATTGCAAAAAAAAAAAAGTTATCAAAAAGTGAAAGAGAATATCGGAATTTAAAGAAGC
>NC_089764.1:17177620-17232620 GCF_040412425.1 Macrobrachium rosenbergii
TATATATATATATATATATATATATATATACATACAGTTTTCTTCTGGAAACCTTATACTAGGTTAAATGTGTCACTCCTAAAGCTTTATTACTCACGGGAAAGAGATAAAGTAATTACGGCTCTCCATTTGCTAATGTCAAAGAGGAACCTGAGAAACAATCTGATGCTTTCTTCCGGGACCCTTAATTACTTTACAAACACATTTCGTTTCCCTCGAGAGACAGCCCCCCCCCCTACAGTATGCTCTCATGTCTAGAAGTAAAATTAAAATAAAAAATAACAATAAAACATTATCACAGACTTGAAACTCAAACACACAAACGAACGGACACCCATACATACACACACACACACACACACACTATATATATATATATATATATATATATATATATATATATATATATATATATATATATATATATATATATATATATATATATATATGTATATATATATATATATATATATATATATGTATGTATTCAATAGCCACAATGCCTTAACTTCTCGAATTGTGGCATTGTGGCTATTAGAATTACATATGTGTCTGGTAAAAGTAACTAGTAGATTCTACATATATATATATATATATATATATATATATATATATATATATATATATATATATATATATATATTAGATTAGATTAGATATTTTATTGAACACAACAATTATACATCGCTCATATTTACAGTAATTAGTTATATTTGGTCCAACAAAGGCACAACTCTACACTTGGCAATACAAAATATTACATACATAAAAGTCAGAATAACAGGTTTTTATCTTATACAACAATAAAACAAAAACAAAGAATTATCATATGGCAAACAAAATTAAGAACAAAATTTGACATTTATATAAAAAAATCATACTCCAAAAAGCTATTTTTATTCTCATTTTCCCTTCACCTCACAAACATTCATAAATACTCACAGAGGACTAAGCTAATAATCTTACATTGCTCCGCCAGGGTTCGCTGATTTGAAAATATATCCTCATGTTAGATAAATTATAGGTATCTCTGATATGTTGTGTCCTTGAGCATACTTGCGTTACGTGTACTTCTGTTTGAATGGCTCCACAGGTACACAACCGCTCCTCCAACGGCAGACGGCCTCTCCCCTCCTACTCCACCTACCCACTTCCACGGCCAGAGAGTGAGATGCAATTCTGAACCTAGTGAATGAGACTCTGTCTAATTCGGAAACATTATGCCTAACAGAATAGATATCATGAACTAAGAGGTCTGGATTGATTTCTCTATATGTAACCTTTCTTGAGGAGTCAGAATTAATGATGTTACGCCTGAGTGTTTCCATTGCAATTTTTACATCGTCTCTACTATCATTAATCAATCCTTCTATGTAAGTCTTGGTGTTATACCTGGCTCCTAATACGGTCTTAATTGAAAATATCAAAGGGTCATCCTCCAACGAAGACCTCTCTCTCCACATCCTACTAAAAAACTTTCTCTGTTTGCTACGAACAAGATCTCGTAATGGCGGGTATCCCGATTCAATATAACATAATTCATTACTTGTTGTCTTTCTAACGCCAAGCAATAGTTTTAATCCCCAGTTATATAACTTCACTACTGGCTTCAAGTCTGCATTCAGCCACGACTCGCACCCATACAGGACAGCTGACATTAAAGCAGCATCAAAAACTCTTTTTTTTACAATAAAAGGTATATCATTATTTCTATTCAAAAATGAAACAAATTTATTGATATGTGGCATCTTGGATCGAGCATGGGCCGCAACAGAGGAAGACACAGAGCCATCCGCAGTAAAGATCGACCCCAAATATATATATTGCGAGCAGGATTCTACTATAAGGCCATCGATCTCAATTGACCTACCATCTTGTGCTGTTCCACTAATAACAAAAAACTTAGTTTTCCCTGCATTAATTTTCATCCCATAAGTGTGACAATATTGCCTCAATAATGATATCTTATGGATGATACCTTCTCTGGTAGTTGCAAGGAGAACTGTATCATCCATTAACACTAATAAATGGAGCCACGATAAAAACCCATCAGGATTGCAATTATTCTTAATAAACTTAATAAGATCATTAATATACAAAATAAAAAGAAGACACGATGTAGAACTTCCTTGACGAACTCCCACAGTAGTCGTTATGATTGCAGTACCAATTATGCTGTTTGTTACTCTATAAATAGCTATCAAGGCTGCCAACATAACAGCTCCACAACCTAATCGTTTCAGAACCTTAAATAACATTCCTCTTGGTACCAGATCATAAGCCTGACTAAAATCAACAAATACGACAAAGAGTTTGTTCCCCTTTCTCCTAGCCATGTCCGTCAACAATCGCAAAGCTACAATATGCTCCATGCAACCACGTCCCCTGCGCCCTAGCCTGTTCCCCTGTAAGGCTTAAACCATGTTTCAAGTCGTGAACAAAGAATCATATCATACAACTTTGCTAAACAGTTAATAACTGTGATACCTCTATAATTCTTGGGTTCCTGTCTGTTGCCTTTCTTAAAAATCGTAAAGAACTTGGCCAAAGACCACAAACTAGGGTAAGATGCAGTCAGGAAAAGGGCGTTAAACAAAGTAGCGATTGTCAGCAACCA
This sequence comes from Macrobrachium rosenbergii, assembly GCF_040412425.1. Taxonomy (NCBI): domain Eukaryota; kingdom Metazoa; phylum Arthropoda; class Malacostraca; order Decapoda; family Palaemonidae; genus Macrobrachium; species Macrobrachium rosenbergii. The sequence continues at coordinate 17,180,238 of NC_089764.1, forward strand.
TTCTACTGGAAGCAACCTAAGAACACCAGGAGACCCCATCTGGACCACAAGCCTTATCAGGTTTAATTTTATTGATCTGGGACTGGACTTCTTCGACTGTTATTTGATCATCTAGGATAGGGACATTTACAAATGACTGTATATTTTCATCAACAAAACTGTCTTCTCTAGTATTTAATACACTTTCGAAATATTCTTTGAATTCCTCATCTGTGGGGCCCCCATCAATTTTATTTTCTACCTGAAATTTCCCTTCCAGTCTATAGCCTGCCAAACTCTCGAATCATCATGGTCCCGAAGGAGACAGTCCCAGCGGCCGGTATATGCTTCCCACTATCCTCTCCAACCATTTCTGCACTACTCTGACACATCTCAGAACACTGGTATAATACACTCGATACAGCATAAGCAAAATCATTTACATTATTGATAAAATCATCAGTATTTATGTTCATACCTAAAATTCGGGCATTAAACATGTTCCGGTCAATCCTTTTATACTTAATTGGTTTCTTTACCAAACCGCTACACTTCCATCCCATCAATGATGCATGGCCACCCAAAAAAGATGCTCGCCTTAACACAAAATCAAGATCGATCCTACCTTTAGACATTTTAATGGATATTGGCGCATGATCAGAAGGCAGATTCTCGGTTGGGTGTACATGAAATGATTCTATAGAATTAATCAACTGTATTGACCCTACACATACGTCTAATTCGGATACCCATCTAGTTCCCTGCTTGTAAGTCTTGCTGCTAACAAAGTGTTTGTCATAAGTTTTCAGATTATTGACCACCAACAAGTTATGATCCTTACAAATTGTTGTCAAAACATAGGCATTATCATTAGGAATATTCACGTCATCAGCGAGAATTGGGTAGGAAAATTCTTCAGTATTACTTATTTCCCTCACACTCTACCGAACCGCGTATTTAAATCCCTATTATTATAAACTTGTTATCGTCATCATTATCTATTAACCTTTCTTGTATTGATGCAAATTCCTATGAGAAAAATAAGGAGAGTCATTCGGCGGGATATAACATGCTCCAAATACTACTTTCGGCATAAATCGTAGCTGAAACCATACCTGGTCAGGTATGCTTGTGTCCACATTTACAACCTCTTGTGCTAGAATATTTTTCATTAATACAGTTGTCCCACCGCGGTGTGCATGGTCCCTGTCATAACTCATGTAAGAAATGTATCCGGGCAGACAAACAGGTAAAGACGTCTTTACCTCATTCAAAGCTACAATATCATATTGTAATAAGAATTTCTCAACATTTTTCCTTTCTAATTTGGTTTTACAACCGCCTATATTCCAGGATATAACATTTAAAGGTTGAGTAACATGCTGTGGTCGATTTAAAAACCCAACAATCCCCATTTATCAATAACAACCCCATCTTTATACACCTTGCGTTCCTTAGCATTAAATACAATGTTACATCCAACGTTTTCTGGACGTTCCTTTTCTCTTTTTCTGCTTCATATAACCTCCTCCATTCCGCTCGCACACTTGGGTGCACATCTCTCTGATGAATATTTTCTTGTAGACTTCGTCACGCTGCTTTAGCTCCTTTGCTCTCTCCAGTATTCCATCTCGAATCATTCTCGATTCTACAGTGACCAGGATTGGGCGACGCCTTCGGGATCCTTCGGTCGCGTTCCTTTGACCAAGCCGTCGAACGGATGAGATGTTGCCAGATGCACCTATTACTTCAAAAACCTTCTTAACTTTAGCATCGTCCTCAATGAAATCATCAAGGGCTTCACCATCGTCGGGAACACCTAGCAAAACCACATTGCATTCTCTTTCTTTCTTGTCCAAGATTTCCAAAAAACGCTGCTGCTTGGCTATTATGTCAGCTTGCTTGTTTACCTGGTCTTGCAGTTCAATGATCCTCTTATTAAAAGCGCTCTCAGGGGAAGTTACAGCACATTTCAGCTGAGCAATCTCCTGCATCACGTCATCCAATTTTTCAATTACATAACGCAATGCGACATCATCAAGGTCTTGCTCCGCCATTATGCTGTCGATTAGCTCATCCTTATTTATAGTTTTCATCTGACTTCTTGAAAGTTTTCGAAGCTCACTTAATGACTTAGGCATTGTAGACAACGTAGACCAACAAACCACTCATCAATTTGCTGCTATAAAATCTCGTCTTAATACACCTCAAAAATAAAAGGGTGAAAAAATAATTACTTTTCCTTCCTACTTACTTAGTTATTCCTCTAAAACATTCATAGAAAACGAGTAAACAACTTCCGTTGTCATGGCAACCAAGGGAAAAAATTTTGATGGAGGGTCAGGCACTGATAGTATATTGCTAATAAAATCACAAAGCTGTTTTACTTATCCCTATGTACACCGTCACTAGATGCACTGACCACTCATACACTATGCCACAATCGGAAGATTAGTTTTTTACGATAAAAACACTCCAAAATATCGAATTATTAAGAGCTGCTTTGTTTACGTGCCTTCAGAATCAGTATTGCCAACACACACACACACGCACACACACAAGGTGAAGCGAAGGGACAGGAGGCATCTTGTACATAAAACATTTTATTGGCCGACGTTTCGCGACGAAATTTCTATCGCGTTTTCAAGGCTGCAACAATTTAAGACACTGTAATAGTTTAACTTTACATGTAAAAACATTCAAATAAATTATATTGGAAACACCGAAACAAAGAAAATCAATAAAAAAAAATATAAAACAAAAGGCAAACAAGAAAACAGATTCACCATAAAAATGCACACAAGAACTCACCCGAGCAATGGAAGTGAGGAGACTGAAAGAAAACATTTTAAAAAATAATGACAACAGGTCTTTAAAACATCAAACTAGATTAAACAGTTGCTTAGATGACAACTGGGTATTTAGAGTTGGAGCTGTCTTTCTTATGTAAAGAAACTCTAAAGTGTTCAAGTCAATTTCGGTGTTTATATACATATATACTATATATATATACATACATATATATATATATATATATATATATATATATATATATATATATATTTTTTACTTCTAGGCATGAGAACACACTCCAGGAGGAGCGACAATAAAATGAGATCTGTTTATTGTAATCCATATCAAGAGACTGCATACAACTAAATTTCTTTCCTGATTGAATCTTTTCTCAAAAAGTTGGGAGTTGCTCATTTGAGCGGTTACTGATGACAAAGTGTTACTGTGTGGAAATGGACGGTAAATGTTCCTTATTTCCAATTTTGAATAGATTTGACATTCCCAAAGAATTTTTATAAGAAACTATAACAGAGTTTTGGAAGGAAGAGAATTCTGTTGACACAGATAGGAGCAGTTATAGACACTTTATTTTTAAGCCTTCGAAGGAACCTGTTGTTCACGAGATGGAGACAGGAATAGACATTTTGTTTTTAAGTGTGCCAAAGATAGAACGAATATACAGGAGGCAATCAGAGAGAGAGAGAGAGAGAACTCAGTTTAGACCTTGACACATGCAGTAAATATATTGTGGTGAACAAAACCTTGAACATGTTAAGGTCCACTACGATTCCCTCCCAATTGTAACAACTTCCACTCTGTATGTTTGTGTGAGTGAGTGTATTAGAGAGAGAGAGAGAGAGAGATGCGATATTTCAAGACCTACCCAGTGGTATTCATTATCTCAGTCCCTGGGCATATTACCGAGATGCAATGACTGATTACTTCTTGCTGAGTAACCTCTCTGTAATCTTACGCCTATGACGATTAATGGGGTAATTTAGTTTTGCTGACGAATAATGAGAAAATTGGATATAAAATAAACATGATTATGCCTGGGTCAACATTTATGAAGAAAAGCTGTTTGTTTGTCCCAAGAGAATATTTGTTTAGTAAAACGAGCAGTCATGCGTATTTAATCGCTTAATCTCTTTGTAATCGACTTTTCTTTCTGTCTGAAGACCGATGAGACTGTCAGGCGGAATGCTTTTATTAGTTCAACATAAAAATTGTTATATGTGTTAAAATATATTACAAAATCACAATGTTCAAAGAAAAGATGAATGTATCTGGGAATTGTGCTGTTGAAATGTTCTTGTGTTTCATTATTTATTTGTGACTACCCTTTAAAAACAAACAATCCAATATATCTTGTTGAAGTCACCCCTGGAACAGAAAGGGGTTGAAATTTTCAGTATATTGAGTACAAGGTAAAAGATGATTAGACAGATTAGGTTGGTTTAAGGTTTTACATTTAATGAAAGCTGAAGAAAATTCAGTAGCCAAGTAGTGATAATGAGCTAATGAGGTCAATATTGGTAATAATAAAATCGAACTTTCTCAAATACAAAGACAAGCTACTTAAATAAAAAGGACAATTTAATGAAAAAATGTTTCATCACAAAATCGGAACATCATAAAATTTCCAAGTCAAAATTTCCGCCTCCCGGCGACCACACGAGGGTCTTCTCCTGAAGCCTGGCACATGAGAGTTATGTTGTGTCATTAGGTAAACCAAGTGCCGAGTCTCGGCTGGTAATGGCCGTTCTTAATTCCGCCAAGCGCTTAGCAGGACAGAACTCCCCTGGGGCAACCATCCATGCTCCCCGCACCCGGGAAAAAAAGATTCTTCTGCAGGTAGGCAGAAGAAGAATAAGAGAAGGGAGAGGGGGAAAAAGAAGCAGGAAAGAATTAGGATGAGTCGTAAAAGGAAGGGGAAGAGAAGGACGAAGCGGCTTAAGACAGAATTCTCTCGGACGATATCCATCAACGCACAAACAGGGAAACATGGTATTATACTGAGCGGCTTAAGAGGAAAAATAACAGAGAAAATGAAAGATAAAGAAAATGAAAGATAAAGAAACAATTGGCAGGCTGGAACCCCTTCTAGACCTCAACCTCCAAACAATCCAGTCACGAAAACGTAAGAAATAAATTAAAGGAAAAGCAGTAAGAATTAACATCTAAAGATAAAGAAAAACATACCAAGAGCATGAAATTACAAAGATATACGAAACAAAGAGTAACAAAGGATAATAGTAAGGATTTCTTAACACCTGGGAAATAAACCTGATGAAGGTGTGCAAAAAATAACAGAATTAAAAGAAGAAATTTCATGGAGATATAGAACATTTGTTTATAGTTTTGTTTTCAGAGGTGATTAATTTTAAAAATTTAAGAGAGGAAGATTTGGGTAATCTACAGTGAGTACAGTGAGTTACCCTGAAGACTCTGAGGGTGTATTTTTAGAATTAGCAGTGAGGGACACTGCCTTTGTTTTTGATGGTAAGCTTTTTAAACAATCAGACGGTGTAGCCATGGGCTTTCCTTTGGGTCCGACATTTGCAAACATCTTCATGTCCTCCCTGGAGGAGCAGTTCCTCGTTGGATGAGTCGGCAGAGTTGTCGGCTAGCACTCTGCTAGGCCCGAGTTCGAGTCTCCGACCAGCCAATGAAGAATTAGAGGAGTTTATTTCTGGTGATAGAAATTCATTTCTCCGTATAATGTGGTCCGGACTCCACAATAAGCTGTAGGTTCCGTTGCTAGGTAACCAATTGGTTCTCAGCCACGTAAAATAAGTCTAATCCTTCGGGCCAGCCCTAGGAGAGCTGTTAATCAGCTCTGTGGTCAGGTTAAACTAAAATATACTTTTTTTATTCTTCCCTGGAAGAGCACATGCTTGATGAGTGTCCTCTTAGGTTTCACCCTATTTTTTTATGTAAGGTATGTTGATGACACATTCGCATTATTCAGAGCAGACTCGGATATTGACTCCTTTTTAGCATACGCTAATTCTCAACATAACAATATTAAATTCACAGTAGAAAGAGAGGAAAATGGTCAACTACCTTTTTTAGATGTACTTGTAACAAGAGAGAATGGTTCTTTTAACACCTCTGTTTTTAGAAAGAAAATTTTACAGGTTTAGGATCTAATTATTACAGCTCATGTTTTTATAATTTTAAGCTTAATTCAATGTCAACTTTACTACATAGGGCATTTTTTATTACATCAAATTGACATTCCTTCAATCAGGAAATAAATTACCTTTTTGAATATTTTAAGAACAATTGCTTCACTCAAAAACTTTTTTTTCAAGATGCTTCGTAGTTTCGTTAATAATCAGTTTTACAACGACACTAAAACAGTTATCACGGTACCGAAGTTAATCATTTATGCTAAGTTTCCATTCTTACATGATGACTCCTTCAGAAAAAGGTTTATCCAGATCATACAAAATCATTATAATGCAGTCAGTACTAAATTAATACCAAAAAATCCCTTAACCATTGGGTCTTTCTTTAAGTGTAAAGATCGGTTAAGTCCCTTCTTGACCTCTAATGTAGTATATAAATATACTTGCCCAAAGTGTAACTCTGGGACTTATGTGGGATCTACGAAGAGGTTACTGAGGGTCAGAATCGATTCTCATCGCGGAATAAGTTTTCGCACAGGAAGTAGGCCCTCCAACCCTGAGCATTCGAATATCAGGAATCATGCAAAAGTTTGCAAAACTCATATCGAGAGAGACGATTTTTGCATCATAGGGCAAACGCAAAATCCTCACGAACTACCCATTCTAGAGTCGTTGCTCATTAAACAGATAGTTCCCCAGTTGAATACCCAAACCTCTTCGATCCAACTGTATCTTAGTTGACGTGTCTCTTTCTGCTTTCTCTCATGCCATTCAGTCTTCCTCTCTCTAAACTGAAGGTTGGTCGGCGGTCTTAGCTTTCAAATATATCTTTGTAATTGTAAATTTGAGTCTTTTTACTGCTTTTTTGAAATTTTTTTAAGATTGTTTTATAATTTTATGATGCTTATTGACAGATTCCAAGATGTAATAAAGGTAATGTTACGAAACGTCGGAATTAAGATGAAAAACATAGAAAATGGCCTGTTTCCTTAGTCACCTGTGATTTGATATATACATGTATATATTTATATCTATATATATATATATATATATATATATATATATATATATATATATATATATATATATATATATATATATATATATATAATATATATATATATATATATATATATATATATATATATATATATATATATATATATATATATATATATATATATATATATATATAAACACACACACACACACACACACAAAGGTGACAAGGACAGGCATCTTATACATAAAACAGTTTATTGGCCGACGTTTTGCGACAAAATTTCCAGTCGCATTTTCAAGGCTGAAGCAATTTAGACACTATAGAAGTTTAACTGTACAAGTAAAAACATTCAAATCAATTATATTGGAAACACTAAAACAAAGAAAGTCAATAAAAAAAATATAAAACAAGAAAACAGATTCACCACAAAAATACACACAAGAACCCACCCGAGCAGAGGAAGTGAGGAGACTGAAATTTTTTTTTTAAATAATGACAACAGGTCTTTAAAACATCAAATTAGGTTAAACAGTTGCGTAGATGACAACCGGGTATTTAGAGTTGGAACTGTCTTTCTTATTTAAAGATATTCTAAAATGTTCACGTCAATTTCAGTGTTTATATATATATATATATATATATATATATATATATATATATATATATATATATATATATATATATATATATATATATATATATATATATATATATATATATATATATATTTATATATATATATATATATATATATATATATATATATATATATATATATATATATATTTATATTTATATATATATATACACATAATGTGTGAGTGTGTCATCTGCGTTTCCTGTGTGTGGTTCTTGATTTTTTTTTTTACTTCTAGGCATGAGAACACACTCCAGGAGGAGCGACAATAAAATGAAATCTGTTTATTGTAATCCATATCAAGAGACTGCATACAACTAAATTTCTTTCCTGGTTGAATCTTTTCTCAAAAACTTGGGAGTTGCTCAACTGAGCGGTTACTGATGACAAAGTGTTATTGTGTGGAAATGGATGGTAAATATTCCTTATTTCCAATTTTGACTCGATTTGATTTTCCCAAAGAATTTTTATAACAAACTATAACAGAATTTTGGAAGGAACAGAAATCTGTTGTCACAGAGTAGGAACAGTTATATATAGACACTTTATTTTTAAGCCTTCGAAGGAACCTGTTGTTCACTGAGATGGAGACAGGAATAGACGTTTTGTTTTTAAGTGTGCCAAATATACAGGAGTCAATCAGAGAGAGAGAGAGAGAGAGAGAACTCATTTTAGACCTTGTCACATGCAGAAAATATATTGTGGTCAACAAAACCTTGAACATATGAAGGTCCACTACGATTTCCTCCTAATTGTAAACTTCCACTCTGTGTGTTTGTGTGTGTGAATGTATTGGAGAGAGAGAGAGAGAGAGAGAGAGAGAGATGCAATACTTCAAGACCTACCCAATGGCATTCATTATCTCAGTCCCTGGGCATATTACCCAGTTGCAATGACTGATTACTTCCTGCTGAGTAACCTCTCTGTAATCTTTCGCCTTTGACGATTAATGGGGTAATTTAGTTTTGCTGAGAATAATGAGAAAATTGGATATAAAATAAACACGATTATGCTTGGCTAAACATTTACGAAGAAAAGCTGTTTGTTTGTTTCAAGAGAATATTTGTTTAGGAACACGAACAGTCATGCGTATTTAATCGCTGAATCTCTTTGTAATCTACTTTTTTTTTTTTAGTCTGAAGACCAGTGTCAGGCGGAATGCTTTTATTAGGTCAGCATAAAAAAAATGTGTTAAAATATACTACAAAATCCTAATGTTCAAAGGAAAGAGGTTGTACCTGGGAAAGGTGATGTTGATACTTTGTAATGTTCTGGCGTTTCATTATTCCATTTTTGTTTCATTTTTACCTTTTGAGAAAACACATTTTTTAACATCACACCTTGGAACAATAAGGAGTGCTGAAAATTTCTAAATATTGCGGTCAAGGGTAAAAGAAGATTAGGCAGAGTAGTTTAGGTTGAAGTTTTAAATTCGGAGCTGAAGAAAATTCAAAAGTAAAGAAGACATATTAAGCTGATGGTGTCAGAATTATAACAAATAAAAGCGAAATTTCTCAAATATTATGACAAGCAAAATTAGAAAAATTAAGACATCTTTATGGAAGTCGGAACATAAAATATCCAAGTCAAAATTTCCGTCTGGCCACCACACAAGGGTCTTCTGAAGCCTGGCACATGAGAGTTATGTTGCGTCATTAGGTAAACCAAGTGCCGAGTCTCGGCTGGTAATGGCCGTTCTTAATTCCGCCAAGCGCTTAGCAGGACAGAACTCCCCTCGGGCAACCATCCGTGCTCCCCGCACCCGGGAAAATAAGATTCTGCTGCGAGTAGGCAGAAGAAGAATAAGAGAAGGGAGAGGGGGGAAAAAGAAGGCGGAAAAGAATGAGGATGAGACGTAAAAGATGGAGGTGGAAGAGACGGAGGAAGGGGCTTAAGACAGAATTCTCTCGGACGATATCCATCAACGTACAAACAGGAAAACATGGTATTATACTGAGCGGCTTAAGAGGAAAAATAACAGAGAAAATGAAAGATATAGGAACACTGCTGGTTGGAACTCCTCCCAGACGTCACCCCCAAACAATCCAGTCATGAAAGCGTAATAAATAAATCAACAGGAAAAGCAGCGTCGAAAGATAAAGAAAAACCTATCTAAGCCAAGAGCAGAACTCATTTGACTAAGGAATTACAAAGGTATAAAAAGCAATGAGTAACGAAGAATAACATTAATGATTTCTTTACATCTGGGAAATAAGCTTGATCAAGGGATGCAGAAAATAGCAGAATTAAGAGAAGAAGTTTCATGTATCTCTAGAATAGTTGTTTGTAGTTTAGTTTTCAGAGGTGATTAATTTTAAAAATTGAAAAGAGGAAGATTTGAATAATCTAAAATGAATGTAGTGAGTTATCCTGAGGACTTTGAGGGTTTATTAAGGGCGTAAAGCTACTCATTTTAAAATGGGAAATCCTATTAATGAATACTATGAGAAAACTATGGCATTCATTTACTTGGCTTAACTGATGCCAAACGGAATTCGAGTATCCTTGAAGATATCAAAAATAAAGTTGAGCTGTGAAAAAATGTTGCTCTTCAATAAACACTCCAATGAAATTAGATCTTTGCCTAAATTTAAGAAAATCTCAACCGAAAGTACGTTACATTGCTTTATTAAGAACATCATTAAAACAACAACAGATTTAGTCAAAATATAAAAACATGCTACAACAGAGCAAAAAGTCATGATATAAAAGGGCAGTAAGAAAACAAATGAACTCTGCAGAGTTTAATGCGTCGTGAATGGGCTTATTTATTTTCGCATTATTTAGATTATTTCAATATCCTTCCTAATTTTTTTGTGATATTGTATTATATTTACAGTTCAATACCTTTCATGAAAGAAATATGATCTATTTCCATTTATTTAGGCTTAGCCCCTATGACTTAGAATAACTTTATGAAGGCGAATGGATAAAAACTTTATTATGCCGTAAAATAATATCCAAAGCGTACGGAATAAGCAGAGTCCAGCTGAGAATCTGATCTACCAACTGTTATCGGAAAAAAGCCAAATCCCTAGTTGAAACAATACCTCTCTTTACCAATTCCGCCAAACATGATAAAGATAATCTCCGCACTTCCTTCCAAATTGGCTAAGCCGACGCCATTTTCGTTCATAATTTATGGCCGCATTAAAACGAAGGTTTTCACAGCTTTGTATCGCAGTGACGGAAGTACGGACGATGTAAAGTTCAGAAATGCTATGAATGTAATGTATGGAGCTCCGCGTTTGAGAATTGCACGAGGGGAAAATTTCGAAATTCCGTGCATGCAAGACCTGACAAACTGGAATTAAAGCGTAAACATATGTTGTACAAACATATTCGAATAGTGCGTTTGCAAATATTTTCTGTAGGTGAAAAACACCAAACGTTAATTTGAACTGTGAAAAATGTTGTCCTTCAGTTAACCGCAAGAAGAAAATACAGTTCTTTACTAAAATACAACAAAATCTCACCCGAAAATAGAACTGTTTTCCAAAGTGTATAATTAAACCAGCAGCGTATTTTGCCAAAGTATATAAATTCTGCTATAACAAAACAAAGTCATGATATAAAAGGACAGGAAAAAAAGCGAAGGTACTCTGTAGAATTTTAATATTTTGAATGAGCTAAAACATTGGAGCATAGAGCATAAGCATACTCTACGTAACCCTCATTTATAATTCTCATTTTTTTTATATTATTTCAATATCCTTCATAAAAATGTATTCTTTTGTGTTATACCCATACTTCAATACCTTTTATCAGGAAGCAGGTTCGATTTTATGCTATTTAGGCAAAGGCATCTATGACATAATATAATTTTGTGAAGACGAACGGATTGAAATTGGATGACGATGTAAAAAATAAAATCCTGAATATAAGGAATACTCTGATTCCGGTTACGAACATGATTTACTAACTGTTATCAGAAAAAAGGCTAATTCCCGAGTTCAACCAACACTCATCATTACCAATTTCGCCAGACATAATAAAGTTAATTTCAGTATTTCCTTCCAAATTGGCTCAGCCGACATCATTTTCAGTTCCTAATTTATGACAACATTACGTAAAACGAAGGTTTTCACAGCTTTGTATCCTAGTGACGGAAGTACAGCTAATGGAAAGTTCAGAAATGCCATGAAAATAATGTATGGAGCCCAGCGTTTGCAAAATTCGTCGAGTGAAAAATTTCGAAATTCCTTGCATGCAAGACATCACAACTGGCATTAAATCATAAATGTATGCTGTACAAACATGAATCGAATAAAGAGTGTTTGCAAATATTTCATGTAATTTGTAATTCTCCATTTAGAAAAAACCGATACGGATGCATAAACACCGAATGTTAATTGAATAAACTTAGTGTATTATATATATATATATATATATATATATATATATATATATATATATATATATATATATATATATATATATATATATATATATATGTATATATATATATATGTGTATATGTATACATTATATATGTGTATATCTAAATAATTGTATGTATACTTATATAAATGTATATATATATATATATATATATATATATATATATATATATATTATATAAACGACATAATTTCTGAAATGGAGTGCCTTGATAAGCAATAAGTCTGAGGCTCCCAAACCCTTGCTCTTTTTTCCACTTAGCTACAAAGTACGAAATTCACTACTTGCACTCACACACAGACAGACACAGACACGCCATACACACATACACATAAACAAAAGCCGATGCAGTCTCTGAACGAATTATATTGTATTTGACGTTTTCTGTTTTCTACAGACTTTCTCTCCTTCAGATTTTATAAAAACAGGAATGTTCTGAACTCCCATAACATGGGAGTACAGAACATTCCTATTTTCATAACATGGGTGCATTCATTTTATCATTTATATCCTCATGTCCTCAAATAGTTATCTTGCCGTTGATTGATTACTAGTGAACTTGCAATTGATGAGTTTCTGTTTTACCAGGAAGCGAAACAAGGTTATTAGAATAATAATAATTCCTGACTGGTCGACAGCCCTAATAGGTGGATCTTATGCCTGCTCACGGTTCTCTCTCTCTCTCTCTCTCTCTCTCTCTCTCTCTCTCTCTCTCTCTCTCTCTCTCTCTCTCTGTTCTTTAGGACTAAGAGAGAAGGCGTGCAGTAGGCCGTTAAAAGTGTTGCGTTAACTTTTCTTTTTAATAATTTTCTCTGACTCCTTGTAAAATACTGCTTTTACTTAACGCTCTGCCGTTCATTAGTTTACATCACTGTACAGACGAAAAGTGGCAATTGGAAGACACCACCAGTTTCCTGTTGCATTCTGACGGTAGACAGAAGATAAAATATGACGCATATCAAACGTCTCCATCTAACCTGGAAGTAAGAGTAATAAGTGGGAAAATATTACTGAATTTTCTTATCATTCCATCTCTCAGAGAGACAGAGAGAGAGAGAGTAGATTGTCAGCCAATCAGAAGTTGTGATTTTAATCATTAACATTTTGGCCTCGCCCACCAAGTAATGAGAAATTTCTTTGTTCAAAAATAACCATTCACCGACGGAGCCAAAACTTATTAAGGAAACGAAATGAAATTATTTTACATATCTTTTGAAAGTTTAGAACATTCTAATTGTCATTAACAGCTGATGAAAGAGAAAGGTCAAAGAACAATAGAAAACATCGACCACAAAATAATTAATAATGAAACAACTTTCATATTTAAGAGCAATCAACTTGCGTATGTATATATACATGGTGTCTATAAAGGCATGGTACAATTTAAAATGTTTGTAGCTTCGTAACTATTCGTGATGGAATTAATCTGTAAAAAGGATGTGAAGACTTGATGAGTCTAGTTTTCCTGTTCTTCTGACGTTTTATTTATTATTTTATCAAATATTTTTCACAATTTCTGAAACTTAAAAATGTCCTCCTTTTCAGAACTGCTGTTAACCCATGGCTTCGCTTACAAGAGAAAGTAAACTGCTTTCTTTGGTTGGCTGAGCTAAACTGTCCTGTCGCTGTCCAAAGACGGTTTACGACCCAGTTCAATAAAGAGACACCACACAGAAATTGCACAGTCAGGTGGATGCAGAAATTTAAGGAAACAGCTTCACCAGATGCTACAGTTCCTATATCAACACATGGTCTACCTGACCGTGGCTTATCAGTAACAGAACCTGTTTCCTTATATTTCTTCATCCACCTGGCTATGCAATTCCTGTGTGGTGCTTCTTTATTGTACTGGGTTGTAATCCTTCTCTGGACAGCGACAGTACAATTTAGCTCAGCCAACCAAAGAACGCAGTTTACTCTCTCTTCTTTTGAAGTCATGGGTTAACAGCAGTTCTGAAAAAGAAGCCATTTTTAAATGTGAAAAATATTTTGACAAAACAAATAATAAACATAATTTCAGAAAATCAGAAAAACTAGACACATCAAGCTTTCTTAACCTTTTTACAGATAAATTATATCGTGGACGGTTACGAAACTACAAGTATTTTAAATTGCACCATAACTTTATGGACACTGTATGTATGTATGTATATATATATATATATATATAGAGAGAGAGAGAGAGAGAGAGAGAGAGAGAGAGAGAGAGAGAGAGAGAGAGAGAGAGACCTCCTGAACGTTTTAAGGTATATACCGATGAGTACAAAAACCGCACCTTCGTCCACCAGAGATATGCTGACAGCATTCTACTTGTTTTAACAGAAACTGTCTATATTCATATATATATATATATATATATATATATCAAGTTAAATTCGCGTACTGACGAAACTCGTCTCATTTCTTCAGAAGAGGGAAAGCTCATGGAAATCATATTTTCGATTAAAAATCTTCATTTGTGTCCGTTATTGCTTTGGGCCTCAGCCTCGCACCTTCATTTAAATAAAAAGCTTTATTTCTCTTTCACTGATGAATGTCAAGGCAGAAATGGAAAAGCGCCAAATGAAACTGTCCGAGTTTGCGTCTCAAATCATGTGATCTTCAATGCGAGGAACATTTAGTTTCGAAATAAGTGATGTTTTTTGTTCTGCTTCCACCGGACTAATCCCAGTCATCGTTTTACATTCGAATATCTTTGTGTGCTGACAAAGCATCATTTACTTACGGCGTTTTTTAACGATTTCCTATGTTCGGTTATTTGTCGACGAAAAAGTGACTCGTTTTGAATCGTGCTTTTATTTTGGTAGTACCAACAGCAGATATGATCTCGCCCAGATGGCTGTTACACTTTTCCATTTTTATCCGTTTCGAATATCTCGGCTGTGAGACCGTTAAAATAAAGAATCCTTTTTCGCTGAGGGTCATGCGATAGTTTCATATTTAACCCAGTGCATTTAACATATACGCTGAAAATTTTTGCACATAAATTCTCTATATCAATAACTTACGGCTGCATTGAAATGTTCTTCCGGGTAAGGCGAAAGCTAAATACTCAGTAATCTTGAGAAGTTACTTTCCTCAGATAAAAAGAGTGAAAATAGCTCATTTAAGGGTCACCGAGTTTAATATAAATGGTCAATAATGTGAAAATATCATAACAGAAAAAGAATGGTGATATTAATATTCGAGGTCTTATGAATCAAATTTAGTCCAAAAATAGGTGGTAGACGCCAGGACAAAATTTTATCGGAAGTATCAAAGTTCAAAGTTTTAATCAAAATACCAAATTTAATAAAAAAAAAAATCAAAATATCTGTGAAACATAATTTTTTTATCATGTTTCCTATGGAATGCATTGAGAAAAAATCGACGATCTCTAGAAAATTATGGTGAAGAAAGTTTGAGGCATCTTGTAAAAAAATGTTTCAATTCAAGGCATTTAATTTCAAAGAATCAGGAATTTAATTTGAAAGATACAATATTCAATTGTACTAATATTACCGCTTGTATTCCCTAGTAAAATAGGTGATCCTTCTGGGATCCTTACAGTTCCTGAACATCTTACAGTAACCGTATTGAACAAAGTCTCCTTTAATCTGTTCATTGTCCACCTTGAACCAAAATAGTAAAGATTTTTGTCCCGCGAATATCATTATCTGAAAATACTTCAATGCAAGCGTTTCCAAGATTTTTTTTTTCTTTTTTCAGCCAGACTAACTCTTATGATTCCACTTAACCTATTTTTGCAGTTCATGAAAAAAATGATCTTTTATTGCATGAAACTAAATCGTGGTTTTTGTTCACTAATAGACTATGTTTTTATGTTTGGACATAATAGCATTGAATAGAAATTGATATACAAAACGCATATTATGTAATAACGTATTCACTACATCGACCGTCATCTGAACCACTCATGATGTCAATTGGTGTCTGCCATCGACGGATTTCGTATATACTTGAATTACCTCAGTAATTATCTGCATATATCCGTTCTACTTGATAAGTCCTCTTCTTTGTAAATATATGGTCTCAACATGAACACTGGAATATCGATAGCAAAAACTTTAAGTAACTTAATGTTGAAGAAAAACTACACACACAAGTTATTTGTAGCCGATGCCATTCTTTACCTGGCTGCCACCCACCAACATCGACTGAATACCAGGTATTTGATTTTTGCTTCGCTTAATATATCATTGTAACTACAGTACTTTTGCCCATTACACTTTCCCCAACATAAACGAACAACAGCTCATCCCTCTCTTTAACCAGACATGCCTTACATTCATTAGTCAACCCTTCCATTATAATGGCACAACCAAAAAGTGGCTATCACCAGTTATCTATCTTGCTCCTAGGGCCATTTTATTTAGTAATTTCCAAACATTCAACCGATTTTTAACCAAAGAAATTGGCATCAACTTTCCTTTCCATTGCCCGGTAGAATTAAGGTCATCTTTGGCTGCAACCATTTGTAATCGTATGGTTGCGTCTGTACTATTTATCAGAAGTCAATTTGATAATAAAGTTTACCTGTTTGATTATTCCCTATTAATTATCTTCTTTCTTGTGCGCCCTTTCTTTTATATGTGAATTATCAGTTACTCCCCTTGCTAGTATATTATGTCATATTCTTTTAGCTCGAGAGTTTATGGACAATAGTTTCTTTTTTAACCTGAGGGAAGCGGAGTACTCCGAAATAATATTAAATTACGATAACAATCGCCAATATCTCCTCTCAAGATATGGCTTTATTTTTACGTCTGTAATTTCCGCTGGGAAATGTTAACATTAGATACTTTTAGTTTATCTTGTATGATAAAAGGAATGAAAAGTAAATAATTGATGTGTATTGTCATACATAATACTCTCGGGAAAAGGGAGATATTTGCCTTAACATCCCATTTCAATAAAAATGGACAACGTTGTATTAAACAATTTTGGACAATGCTAGAATGATTGTACATATATTCCTTTGATCATCATTCATACTCGCTAAGTTTTCAGGAATAAATTCTCCTACAACTGCGTCATTGTTTTCTTTTGCATCATAAAATAGGCACAAATATGCATTTCTTATGATGTCAGATTTCACGACCAATATTCGCGCAAGCAGTTTTGACAGTGCGTGAGTGTCGGCGTATCTGTCTACCTGCCTTACTCTCTCATTTTTATGTATATCCCTTGTGGTCCTGAAATCACATTGCAGGGGACTCCTTTACACTCGACATCTCCCAATATCCTTGACAGTGGTGGAGTGTCTATGTAACACTTGATCTTGAGAGACCATCTATGAAAGACTCTTAAGGGAGGGGTTGCTCAGAAAAAAGAAATGTTGCTTGTCAAGAGTCGCAGAAGAATTGCTGCTTCTTTGATCCATACATTAGGAATTGATAGACGTTTGCTAGTTTTACTACTGACACGTGGCATCTCAAGTGAAAGTAGATGGTGTTGGTCTGCAAAGTGAAAAGTGCACATAAGTTCTTGAAGTTTAAGAGCTGAAGGCAATAAAGGCAGCTAGCTCTCTGTCAAAGTAGTTTCTGTAACACTGCTAAGCAGCAAATCCTCTACCAACAGTCTAAACTACCACTGCCATTATTAGTTAGAAGGTAAACCTGTTTCCAGTATTCTTGTCTTAGGATAAAGATCCCGGAAAAGAAGTATGCCGGTAACGGTAGAACAAAATATCTAAAAGAAATGGAGCATATGAACAATACCGAGTTTAATTTCAGCATCAGATGATCTATTTTTCAAATTCAGAAACAGGGATAGCTTCAAGACGAAGTTAATATCCGGTATTGTTCAATTCTCAGAATTAATCAGCAGTTACTTTGGCAAATAGAAATTTGAAGAAGGAAAACAGTGTAAAAATGAGTAATCATAAATTCTTAGTTTTCTCTGAGTCCATCCTGATACCTCACTGATGCCTTTACTAACTTTTCTTTTTAACAATCTGTATTGAATATATTTAGCATTTTGTAATAGCGAATAATTGCAACAATGATACCATTATCTTTTGAGCAAGAACATGTACTATAATTATCTAGATATTTAAATAACAAAAGGTCACAGAACAACATTGAAATGAGATTACACGTAGGTAGTGTACTTTATAAACACCATCAGTTATATAAAATAACTGCTAATTTTCTAGTGAAGATAATATTTTCCTTAATAAACCTATCAATTGTTCATTTTTTACCATTTTCTATTTTACTTTAAAGATGATTGAAATTGCGTTCAAACTTTTAGCTATACAGCCTCTCTGAAAACTATTTGATGATATTGCTCGATATTTTACAGCAAGGGTCAATTTAGTGAATTCAATAAACAAAAGAAAGACGATACATGGAGATGGCGCCGGGTTACAATAAATATTTTATTCGCGATCACAGCAGGCCCCAAACATTTCCATCGCTTTCCGTAATGTCGCTGTAATGTATGTTTCTGTGTAAATACATAACATTCATTCTTCCAAAATAAACTTAATAATCGATGACTGAAAGTTCCCAATGTCCATCTCTGAAAGCTTCCGCCAATCCTATTCCATATGTAGGAAGGATTATTACACTATTAAATTCTTTTATATAGATAACGACCTATATATAGAGCTATATTATACAGTACAAAACATGTCATGCAAAATGCTTTGAAAAATGCACTGAACACATCAGTCCTCTTTTTCAGTGTATTTGTAGAATCTAGAAAATGAAAACGGCCAGGAAACGATAGCAGTAGTATTGAAATAGTGATAATAGTAATAGTGAAAGGATGCGGAAATGTAAGGGACATTCCAAGAGTTGCAAGTCTCTCTCTATTCATGACCCTACTCTGATGTCATATGCATGACGTCACTGACAATGTCGAACAAGGTTTTATATGAAATACTGTTGTAGGAGCGTTTAAGTGATTTGAGAATTAACATCGGAAATGAGTAGACGTGAAGCAGTTGTAGAGAGAGAGAGAGAGAGAGAGAGAGAGAGAGAGAGAGAGAGAGAGAGAGAGAGAGAGAGAAGCACTTCGCAAGTTAACACTCCTCCCATCTTCTCCACCCGAAAAATCCTGTAGGAACAATTTACTGAAGGATTAGAAGGAGGGACAGTAAAAACAAGGATCAGAAGGTGATCACAAATAAAGCTTAAACTTTATTGAAGATAAAAAAAAAAGAAGAATATAAGAAAGAGATGAAGATGAAGAATATTGTCTGGGGAGGGATCTTTAGGGCTTTCTTAAAAGCTGGAAGATAAATTTTGTCAGGAAGTGTAAAAATAATGGAATGAAGATAAAACTTTCCAGATTCGGATAACCGATTTAATTTTATGAAATTTCAGGCTGCCAAGCCAAGCACTGGGGCACTTTCGGCCATTCATTGCTTAAAACAGTGAAAAGAGGGCAGGATAGGAACATACAATGATAAAAAAAAAATAAAAATAAAGCACAAGGGTGTGAAGATGAACTGGAAAAAACCTATATTTACACTCAGAAGTAATAGTCAGAGAGGTTGGACAACAAGGCTGTAAAAGGAAGCGAGAGTGGAGGTAGAGTAAAAGGCTAAAGAAGTGCGTGCAGCTGAAGGCAGAAGGGACACTGCAAACACTCTTTAGAAATGTCCACAGTGCACCATGTGAGGTGTGCTGACGGCGCTAACCCATCCCCCCCCCATGCGGTATACTCGGACTTAATTAAAATGTACAGTCCTGGAGATGATTAAAATGTTCAAGATAAAGACGCGAATCTGAATGCTTCCGACGAAGAAGCGAGCATTAGGAATGAGTTTGGAACGAGGAGATTTTTTTAGATAAACAGCAAACGTAATGGGAACTATAAATATTATCAGATTTACCTTTGGACTCTTACGAAATGGAACTACAAGATATCTAAAACACATTATGCTCGCGTGAACCTAGAAAGGATCTGGCTTTCTTAGTGATTATCTATCTGTCTATCTGTGTGTGTGTATGTGTGTTTACTTGAAAGCGACATATATCTAACTTCTTTTCTTTATATTTAAATAGAACATCAAGGATGTAAAAAATATTCTATGAAGGAGAAGTATCAGCGAAAGCCATTTATTATCTCGGAAAAAAAGTCACATAAGGTTAAGGTAATGGGTTCAGTTACAATTCTGTTGATTCTCAAATCACTTGAACGCTCCTACAACATTATTTCATACAAAACCTCGTTCGACGTTGTCAGTGACGTCATGCTCATGACATCAGAGTAGGGTCATGAATAGAGACTTGCAACTCCTGAATGTCCCTTCCATTTCCGCATCCTTTCACTATTACTATTATCACTATTTCACTATTTACTGCTGTCGTTTCCTGGCCGTTTTCATTTTCCAGAATCTACAAATGCATTGAAGTAGGGGAGTGTTATGTTCAGTGCATTTTTTAAAGCATTTTTGCATAAAATGTTTTGTACTGTATAATGTAGCTCTATGTACAGCTCGTTATCCACATAAAAAAAAACTTAATAGCGTGATCATCCTTCCAACATATGGAACAGGATTGGCGTAAGTTTGGAGAGATGGACAGTGGGAACTTTCAGTCATTGATTATTAAGTTTATTTTGGACGAAGGAAATTGTATGTACTTCCACAGAAACGTACCTTACATCGACATTACGGAAAGCGATGGAAATGTTTGAGGCCTAGAGCGCCCTGCTGTGATCGCGAATAAAATATTCATTGTAACCCGGCGCCATCTCTATTTATCGTCTTTCTTTTGTTTATTGAATTCATTAAATTACCCCTTGCTGTAAAATATCAAGCAATATCATCAAATACTTTTCAGACAGGCTGTATAGCTAAAAGTTTGAACGCAATTTTAATCATCTTTACAGTAAAATAGAAAAATAATCTGAGGTAAAATATGAAAAATTGATAGGTTTATTAAAGAAAATATTACCTTAACTAGAATAGCAACGACTATTATTTTATATAACTGATAGTGTTTATAAAGTACACTACCTACGTGTCTTCTCGTTTCAATGTTGTTCTGTGACCTTTTGTTATACAGATATCTAGGTAATTATAGTACAAGTTCTTGCTCAAAAGATAATGGTACCCTTGTTGCAATTATTTTCTCTTGCAAAATGCTAAATATATTCACTAGAAATTGTTAAAAAGAAAAGTTAGTAAAGGCATCAGTGAGGTATCAGGCTTGACTTAAAGAAAACTAAGAATGTATGATTACTCATTCTTATACTGTTTTCCTTCTTCATATTTCTATTTGCTAAAGTAACTGATGATTAATTCTGAGAATTTAACAATACCAGATATTAACTTCGTCTTGCAGCTATCCCTGTTTCTGAAAATGAAAAATATATCATCTGTTGCTGAAATTAAACTCGGTATTGTTCATCAGTATCTCATTTCCTTTAGATATTTTGTTCTACCCTTACCGGCATACGTCTTTTCCAGGATCTTTATCTTAAGACAAGAATACTGGAAACAGGTTTACCTTCTAACTAATAATGGTAGTAGTGGTTTAGACAATTGCTGGAAGATTTGCTGCTTAGCAGTGTTATAGAAACTACTTTAACAGAGAGCTAGCTGCCTTCATTGCCTTCAGCACTTAAACTTCAAGAACTCATGTGTACTTTCACTTCGCAGACCAACAGCATCTACTTTCACATGAGATGTCACGTGTCAACAGTAAAGCTAGCAAACATCTATCAATTCCTAATGTATGAATCAAAGAAGCAGCAATTCTTCGGCGACTCTTGACAAGCAGCATTTTTTTTTTTCTGAGCAACCCCTCCCTTAAAACTCTTTCATCGAACGTCTCTCAAGATCAAGTGTTACATGAACGCTCTACCACTGTCAAGGATATTGGGAGATGTCGAGTGTAAAGGAGTCCCTTGCAGCGTGATTTCAGGACCACAAGGGAAATATATAGAAATGAGAGAAAGGCAAAGGCAAATAGACACAATACACACACACATTGTTAAAAATGTTTGCGCGAATATTGGTCGTGAAATCTGACATCATAAAAATACACATTTCTGCCTATTTTATAATGCAAAAGAAAACAATGACGCATTTGTAGGGGAATTTATTCCTGAAAACTTAGCGAGTATGAATGATGATCATAGGAATATATGTGCTATTATTCTAACACTGTCCTAACTTGTTTAATACAATGTTATATTAAATGCACTTTTATTGAACTGGGATGTTAAGAGAAATATTCCCGTCAAAATAACATGCAGGCTTTTCCCGAGAGTATTACAAATGGCAATACACACCTCTTCTTTACTTTTCATTCCTTTAATTATACAAGATAAATTAAAGGTATCTAATCTTAATATTTCCCAACGGAAATTACAGACGTAAAAGTAAAGCCATATCCTGATAAGAGATATTGGCGATTGTTATCGTAATTTAATATTACTCCAGAGTACTCCGCTTCCCTCAGGTTAAAAAAGAAACTATTGTCCATAAAACCCTCGAGCTGAAAGAATATGACATAATATAGTAGCAAGGGAATTAATTCTTTGTTCTCAGAAGAACTTTTATCCTTTGTTATTTTTGCTCCTTGCTTCAAGCAAATGGTTCAATTAGCGTGTACTTTTATCTTTGTATTTTGTTGATTTTTTCCCATTACTTTTGCCACACGTGAATGAAAAAAGACTTTTATTACTGTGGCATGCTATGTATTGCTTTCAAATGAGAATTTTACAGTGAGAGCTTTTCTCTAATAACTATTAGTCAAACTTTTGAGAATTGTTTCAATGGTATTTGCAACTGACGTAAAAGACTTTTAAAAGAGCATTGATTCAGCACTTAGGTTATTTTAGATAACAGAATTTAACTTTTTAAAAATTTTATTCTACACCATACGTCGTAAATTTTCTACCCCAAAATTCAATATTTACATATTCTATATCTTTAATCTTTTGGTCTCTCTATTTGCAAAAACACTTCATCTGACCAGTTTTCTAGAGTTCCATTTTATAACAGTGCATTTTAATCACTTTATAGGCATTCATATTTGTATCGTCATCCTGGTGAATGTGAAGCTACTGAAGAAACATTGTACGTTATGCAATCAATAGCAAATTAATGATGTAACACGTGAACTTTTCCTTTGTCATTATTAAGTAGTTTTTCCTCAACATTAAGCTGTTTAAAGTTTTTGCTATCGATATTCTAGTGTTCGTGTTGAGACCATATATTTACAAAGAAGAGGACTTATCAAGTAGAACGGATATATGCAGATAATTACTGAGGTAATTCAAGCATATGAAAGCCGTCGATGGCAGACACTAATTGGCATCTTGATGAGGTTCACTGCTCCGTATAAGACGGATGGCGGTCGATGTAATGAATAGGTTATTACATAATATGAATTTTGTACATCAATTTCTATACAATGCTATTATGCCCAAGCGTAAAAACAGTCCATCACTGAACAAAGCCACGATTTAGCTTCAGGCAATATAAGATGATTTTTTTTATTAACTGCAAAAATAGGTTAAGTGGAATCATAAGAGTTAGACTGGCTGAAAAAAAAATTAAAATTCTTGGAAACGCATGCGTTGAAGCATTTTCAGATAATGATATTCGCGGGACAAAAAACTTTACTATTTTGGTTCAAGGTGAACAATGAACAGATTAAAGGAGAGGTTGTTGAATATGGTAACTGTAACATGTTAAGGAACTGTAAGGATTCCAGAAGGATCACCTATTTTACCAGGGAATACAAGCGGTAATATTAGTATAATTGAGTATTGTTTCTTTCAAATTAAATTTCTGATTCTCTGAAATCAAATACCTTGAAATTAAACATTTTTTTTACAAGATGTCTCAAAGTTTCTTCACCATAATTTTCTAGAGATCGTCGATTTTTTTCTCAATGCATTCCATAAGAAACTTAATAATAAATTAATTTTCTTTGATATTTTGATTTTTTTTTTTAAATTCGGTATTTTGATTAAAATTCTGAACTCTGATACTTTCGATAAAATGTTTGTCCCAGCATTTACCACCTGCAGTAGGAATTTGATTCATAAGACCGCGAATATGAAAATCGCCATTCTTTTTCTGTTATATTTTCATAATATTGCCCATTTATATTAAACTCGTTTACCCCTAAATGAGCTATTATCATTATTTTTATCTGAGGAAAGTAACTTCTCAAGATTACTGAATATCTAGCCTTCACCTTACCCAGGAGAAACTTTCAGTGCAGCCCTAAGTTAGCATATTGATATAGAAAATTTAAGTGCAAAAATTTTCAGTATATATGTTAAATGCACTGGGTTAAATTTGAAACTTTTACACCCCTCAGCGAAAAAGGAGTCTTTATTTTAACGGTCTCACAGCCGAGATATCCGAAACGGATGAAAATGGAAAAGTGTAACAGCTATCTGGGCAAGATCATATCTGCTGTTGGCACTACCAAAATAAAAGCAGGATTAAAACGAGTCACTTTTTCGTCGACAAGTAACGGAACATGGGAAATCGGTCAGCGGTTAACTAGTGTTAAAAACGGTGTAAGTAAAAGGTGCTTTGTCAGCACATAAAGATATTCGAATGTAAAACGATGACTGGGATTAGTTCGGCGGAAGCGGGATAAAGAACATCACCTATTTCCAAACTAAATATTCCTCGCATTGAAGATCACACGATTTGAGACACAAACTCAAACTGTTCCCATATCACGCTTTTCCATTTCTACCCTGACATTCCCCAGTGAAAGAGAAATAAAGCTTTTCATTTAAATGAAGGTGCGACGCTGAGGCCCAAAGCAATAATGGACACAAATGAAGATTTTTAATCGAAAATATGATTTCCATGAACTTTTCCTCTGCTAAAGAAATGAGATGAATTCCGTCAGTCCGCAAATTTAATTATTATATATATATATATATATATATATATATATATATATATATATATATATATATATATATATATATATATATATATGTATATGTTGTATGTATGTAATGAAATTATATCTGTATCTGGTTAACTATGATAAAACCAAGACGCAGTAGTGTAGAGAAAGGAGAGAGTCACTGTATGTTGTTCATATCACTTGTTGACGCAGCGCTGTCAAAGCAAAACAAGAGACAACGCCTTAGCGAACGAGGCCACATGGCTATCTGTTGCCAGTTCGCTGTATAACTGAATAACATTTATCTTATCTTTGGCAACATTATTTCTTATGTTTCAAGTCGGAAACGACAATTGATTATTTATCGTAACCGATTTAATCATTACTTATACTATTCAAGCTTTGATTCACATTTGTGTTTTAAAATGTGTGCGTGCGTGTGTCTGTGACGCACAAGCAGGAGTGTAATCTGAATCACCACTCAGGGGATTCAAGCGCAGGTTGTGGGAGCGGTAACACGCTACTTTGTACTAAGATATACAAAATAAACCAAAAAAATGGAGGCGTGTTCTTATTAACGCTTCTCCTCCATCTTTAACACATCGTGAGGACCTTCAAAGGAAGTCCTCATAACATTTATTGGTGGCAAGCGGTGTTGATAATACATTATGGCAGAATGTCAAACTTTCACGCTCTCCAAGCATAACCTGGCGCATTCGACAAACACAAAACATCTCTTTGAGATGTGTATATCTCGAAAGATATACTCGATGCGGGATGAGACTGATACACTCAGTCGACTGTAAATTCCCCGTCAAAGTAATCACTGCCAATGATTACAAACATGCAGATTTCTTAAACTTTATCTGCTAGACGGATGAGATCGTCACTCGTACGATCGCGAGCAATTCCTGTCACATTCTAGATTGCTCCTACGTTTGTATCCTGTGGGATGAGACAGCTTGAATAGTATAAGTAATGATTAAATCGGTTACGATAAATAATCAATTGTCGTTTCCGACTTGAAGCATAACAGATAATGTTGCCAAAGATAAGATAAATGTTATTCAGTTATACAGCGAACTGACAACAGATAGCCATGTGACCTCGTTCGCTCAGGCGTTGTCTCTTGTTTTGCTTCGACAGCGCTGCGTCAACAAGTGATATGAACAACACACCGTGACTCTCTCCTTTCTCTACGCTACTGCGTCTTCGTTTTATCATAGTTAAACAGATACAGATATAATACTTCATTACATATATATATATATATATATATATATATAATGTAGACATTTTGTTAAAATAAGTGAAGCCATTTTCTCCTAAGGAAATAATTGGGTACCTGTTAGTTAGTAGACTGCTGACAGCATACCTCTAGGACAAGGCGTTTTTGTACTCATCCTAAATACTTTTAAATACTTTAAAACGTTCAGGAGGCCTCTCTTAGTCTCTCTCTCTCTCTCTCTCTCTCTCTCTACTCTCTATATATATATAAATATATATATATATATATATATATATATATATATATATATATATATATATATATATATATATATATATATATATTATACAGTGTCCATAAAGTCATGGTGCAATTTAAAATACTTGTAGCTTCGTAACTGTAGATGATAGTATTAATCTGTAAAATGGATATGAAAGCTTAATGCGTCGAGTTTTTCTGATCTTCTGAAATTATATTTACTTTGTTTCATCAAATATTTTTCACATTTTCCGAAACTTGAAAATGACTTCTTTTCAGAACTGCTGTTAACCCATGACTTCAAAAGAAGAGAGAGTAAACTGCATTCTTTGATTGGCTGAGCTAAATTGTACTGTAGCTGTCCAGAGAAGGATTACAACCCAGTACAATAAAGAAGCACCACACAGGAATTGCATAGCCAGGTGGATGAAGAAATATAAGGAAACAGGTTCTGTTACTGATAAGCCACGGTCAGGTGGACCATGTGTTGATGAAGGAACTGTAGCATCTGGTGAAGCTGTTTCCTTAAATTTCTGCATCCACCTGTCTGTGCATTTTCTGTGTGGTGCCTCTTTATTGCACTGGGTCGTAAACCTTCTTTGGACAGCGACAGGACAGTTTAGCTCAACCAACCAAAGAAAGCAGTTTACTTTCTCTTGTAGTGAAGCCATGGGTTAACAGCAGTTCTGAAAAAGAGGACATTTTTAAGTTTCAGGAATTGTGGAAAATATTTGATAAAATAAATAATAAATAAAACGTCAGAAGAACAGGAAAACTGGACTCGTCAAGCCTTCACATCCATTTTAGAGATTAATTTATCACGTAAGTTGCGAAGCTACAAGCATTTAAAATTTTATCATGAACTTATGAACACCATGAATATATACATACGCAAGTTGATTGCTATTAAATATGAAAGCTGTTTAATTATTAATTATTTTGTGGTCGATGCTTTCTATTGTTCTTTGACTTTTTCTTTCATCAGCTGTTAATGACAATTCGAATATCTTGACCTTTCAAAAGATATTTAAAATAATTTAAATTCATTTCCTAAATAAGTTTTGGCTCCGTCGATGAATGGTTATTTTAAAACAAAGAAATTTCTCATTACTTGGTGAGCGAGGCCAAAATGTTAATGATTAAAATCACAACTTCTGATTGGCTGACAATCTAGTCTCTCTCTCTCTCTCTCTCTCTCTCTCTCTCTCTCTCTCTCTCTCTCTCTCTCAGAGATGGTATGATAAGAAAATTCAGTTATATTTTCTCGCCGCTTATTACTCTTATTTCCAGGTTAGATGGAGACGTTTGATATGCGTCATATTTTATCTTCTGTCTACTGTCAAAATGCAACAGGAAACTGGAAGGTGTCTTCCAATTACCTCTTTTAGTCTGTACACTGATGTAAATTAATGAACGGCAGAACGTTAAGTAAAAGCAGTATTTTACAACGATGAAGAGAATAATATTAAAATAAAAAAGCTAACGCAAAACTTTTAACGGCCTTCTTCACTTAGTCCTAAAGAACAGAGAGAGAGAGAGAGAGAGAGAGAGAGAGAGAGAGAGAGAGAGAGAGAGAGACAAACAGGTGTAAGGTCCACTTGTTAGGGTTGTCAACCAATCAGGAATTATTATTGTTTTAATAACCTTGTTTCGCTTCTTGATAAAACAGAAACTCATCATTTGCAAGTTCACTAATAATCAATCAAAGGCACGAGAACTGTCTCAGGATATGACGATATAAGTGATAAAATGAATGCACTCATGTTATGAAAATAGGAATGTTCTGTACTCCCATGTTTTGGGAGTTCAGAACTTTCCTATTTTTATAACATCTGAAGAAAGAAAGTCTGTAGAAAACAGAAAGTATCAAATACAATATAATTCGTTCAGAGACTGCTTTGGTTTTTGTTTATGTGTATGTGTGTATGGCGTGTCTGTGTCTGTCTGTGTGTGAGTGCAAGCAGTAAAATTTCGTACTTTGTAGCTAAGTGGAAAAAAGAACATTGGTTGGGAGCCTCAGGCTAGTTACCTATCAGAGGCACTCTATTTCAGAAGCTGTCATTGTGTATATATATACATATATATATATATATATATATATATATATATATATATATATATATATATATATATATATATATATGTATATATATACATATATATATGTATATATATATACATACATATATATATATATATATATATATATATATATATATATATATATATAGATATATATTATATATATAAATTACATAAAGTTTATACAATTAACATTCGGTGTTTATGCATCCGTATCAGTTTTTTCTGAATGCAGAATTACAAATTACATGAAATATTTGCAAACACTCTTTATTCGGTGGACGTTTCTGCAGCATAAATTTATGATTTAATGCCAGTTGTGATGTCTTGCATGCACGGAATTTCGAAATTTTTCACTCGCCGAATTTTGCAAACGCGGAGTCCCATACATTATTTTCATGGCATTTCTGAACTTTCTATCAGCTGTACTTCCGTCACTAGGATACAGAGTTGTGAAAACCTTCGTTTTAATGTTGTCATAAATTAGGAACGGAAAATGATGTCGGCTGAGTCAATTGTGAAAGAAATACTGAAATTGACTTTATTATGTCTGATGAAATTGGTAATGATGACTGTTGGTTCAACTGGGGAATGAGCATTTTTTCTGATGACAGTAAGTAAATTATGTTCGTAACTGGAATCAGTGTATTCCTTCTACTCAGAATTTTATTTTGTAGAGCATCATCAAATTTCAATCCGTTCGTCTTCACGAAATTAAATTATGTCATAGATGCCTTTGACTAAATAGCATAAAATCGAACCTGTTTCTTGATAAAAGATACTGAAGCTTGGTTATAACGCAAAATAATACATTTTTATGAAGGATATTGAAATAATCTAAAAATTGCGAATTATAAGCTTTACAAACTATGCTTATGCTCTATGCTCCAGTGTTTTAGCTCATTCAAAATATTAAAATTCTACAGAGTACTTTTCCTTTTATTGCTGCCCTTTTATATCATGACTTTGTTTTGTTATAGCAGAATTTATATACTTTGACAAAATATGTTGCTGGTTTAATTATACACTTTGAAAAACCGTTCTATTTCCGGGTGAGATTTTGTTGAATTTTGGTAAAGAACTGTATTTTCTTCGTGCGGTTAACTGAAGGACAACATTTTTCACAGTTCTAATTAACGTTTGGTGTTTTTCACCTACAGAAAATATTTGCAAACGCACTATTCGAATATGTTTGTACAACATATGTTTACGCTTTAATTCCAGTTGTCAGGTCTTGCATGCGTGGCTTTTCGAAATTTTCTCTCGTGCAATTCTCTAACGCGGAGTTCCATACATTACATTCATAGCATTTCTGAACTTTACATCGTCCGTACTTCCGTCACTGGGATACAAAGCTCTGAAAACCTTCGTTTTAATGTGGCCATAAATTATGAACGAAAATGGTGTCGGCTGATCCAGTTTGGAAGGAAGTGCGGAGATTATCTTTATCATGTTTGGCGGAATTGGTAAAGAGAGGTATTGTTTCAATTAGGGATTTGGCTTTTTTCTGGTAACAGTTGGTAGATCAGATTCTCAGTTGGACTCTGCTTATTCCGTATGCTTTGGATATTATTTTTTTTACGGCATAATAAAGTTTTTATCCATTCGCCTTCATAAAGTTATTCAAAGTCACAGTGGCTAGGCCTAAATATCTGAAAATAGATCATATTTCTTTCATAAAAGGTATTGAACCTTAAATATAATGCAATATCACTCAATTTTTAGGAAGGACATTGAAATAATCTAAATGATGCGAAAATAAATAAGGGCTGTGTACAGTATGCTCCAGTATTTTAGCTCATTCACAACGTATTAATATTCTACAGAATTCGTTTGCTTTTCTTGCTGTCATTTTATATCGCGTATTTTATATATTTTGACTAAATCTGTTGTTGTTTTAATGATATTCTTAATTAAGCAATGTAACGTATTTTCGGTTGAGATTGTCTTAAGTGTATGTAAAGAACTAATTTCCTCATAGTGTTTATTGAAGAGCAACATTTTTCATAGCACAAACTTATTTTTGAGATCTTCGAGGATACTCGAATTTCGTTTGGTATCAGTTAAGCCAAGTAAATGAATGCCTTAGTTTTCTCATAGTATTCAATAATAGGATTTTCCATTTTGAAATGAGTGGCTTTACGCCCTTAATAAGCCCTCAAAGTCTTCAGGGTAACTCACTACACTCATTTTAGATTATTCAAATCTTCCTCTTTTAAATTTTTTAAATTGAATCACCTCTGAAAACTAAACCATAAACAAAATAATAATCTATATCTGCATGAAATTTCTTCTCTTAATTCTGTTATTTTCATGCACACCTTGATCAAGCTTATTTCCCAGGTGTTAAGAAATCATTAATGGGTTTTTCAATATATGTCGACGCTGCTTCTTACTGCTTCTCCTGTTGATTTATTTCTTACGCTTTCATGACTGAATTGTTTTGGAGGGTGAGGAGGTCTGGAAGGAGTTCCAACCAGTGGAGTGTTCCTTCATCTTTCATTTTCTCTGTTATTTTTCCTCTTAAGCCGCTCAGTATAATACCATGTTTTCCTGTTTGTGCGTTGATGGATATTGTCCTAGAGAATTCTGTCTAAGCCGCTTCCTCCATCTCTTCCACCTCCCTCTTTTACGTCTCATCCTCATTCTTTTCCGCCTTCTTTTCCTTTCTCCCTTCTCTTATTCTTCTTCTGCCTACTCGCGGTAGAATCTTATTTTCCCGGGTGGGGGGAGCACGGATGGTTGCCCAAGGGGAGTTCTGTCCTGCTAAGCGCTTGGCGGAATTAAGAACGGCCATTACCAGCCGAGACTCGGCACTTGGTTTACCTAATGACACAACATAACTCTCATGTGCCAGGCTTCAGGAGAAGACCTTTGTGTGGTCGCCACGAGACGGAAATTTTGACTTGGAAATTTTATGATGTTCCGATTTTATAACTGAAGCATTAAGATGTTCATAAAGATGTCTTACTTTTTAAAATTTTGTTTTTAAAGTAGTTTGTCTTCATATTTGAGAAATTTCACTTTTATTTCTTATAATTATGACATCATCAGCTTTAAAATGTCTTCTTTACTTCTGAATTTTTTTCTGCTCTGATTGAATTTAAAACTGCAGCCTGCACTATTCTGCCTAATGTTCTTTTACCTTGACCGCAATATTTGGAAATTTTCAAAACCCCTTTTTTTTTAGGGTGTGATGTTAGAAAATGTGTTTTCTAAAAACGGATAAATGAAACAAGAATGGAATAATGAAACGCAGGAACATTACAAACTATCAACATCATCTTTCCCAGGTAAAACCTCTTTCCTTTGAACATTGGGATTTTGTATTATATTTTAACACAATATTTTTTATGTTGAACTAATAAAAGCATTCCGCCTGACAGTCTCATCGGTCTTCAGACAGAAAGGAAAGTCGATTACAAAGAGATTAAGCGATTAAATACGCATGACTGCTCGTTTTACTAAACAAATATTCTCTTGGGACAAACAAACAGCTTTTCATAAATGTTTACCCAAGCATAATTGTGGTTATTTTATATCCAATTTTCTCATTATTCGTCAGCAAAACTAAATTACTCCATTGCTCGTCAAAGGCGCAAGATTACAGAGAGGTTACTCAACAAGAAGTAATCAGTCATTGCAACTGATGTGTTATGCCTAGGGACTGAGATAATGAATGCCACTGGGTAGGTCTTGAAGTATCCAATCTCTCTCTCTCTCTCTTTCTCTCTCTCTCTCTCTCTCTCTCTCTAATACACTCACACACACAAACACACACACACACACACTCTGAATGGAAAGTTGATACCATACCGTTTTGTTGGAACACAACATGTTTTCTACATGTGACAAGGTCTAAAATGAGTTACTTCTCACTCTCTCTCTCTCTCTCTCTCTCTCTCTCTCTCTCTCTCTCTCTCTCTCTCTCTCTGATTGCCCCCTGTATATTGGTTCTAGCTTTGGTACACTTAAAAACAAACCGTCGGTTTCTGTGTCCATCTTAGTGAGCAACAGGTTCTTTCGAAAACTTAAAAACAATGCGTCTGTAACTGCTACACACACAGACACACACAGTACAAGTAATATATATATATATATATATATATATATATATATATATATATATATATATATATATATATATATATTGTTACTGTAGCATCCTGCCCAAGCGCAACGGCTGTTATGAAATGGCTGCCAGTAAAACAAAACACATGAATGGACAGAAAGGAATGAAATGGCAAACATCAAATATCAAGTTAAGTTACTACTTCAAGCCTTAATTACACTCAGTGAACACTTAACAATTTAATAACAAATAATAACAAACAAAAGGTTATGAAAGAGTTACACACAACCCCAAATAAAAAGCATTAAATGATTTTAAGCATAAATCTTCAGCAGTGCTGCAGTGAGGGAAAATCTTTTCTTTCTGGTTCCCCACGTGGGAGGAGACTGGTTAACGACTTGCTAGCTGAATTCCTTAGTCACACACAATAAAGCATCCTTCTGAAAGAGAGAGAGGCATTGAATTAAATAAAGAACTGGCGTGAAACAAAGCCCTAACACCATGCAACTGAGCTATTGAATTTCACTAACTAACAATGTGCTGTGAATGGCACAGCCAGTAAAGACTCACTTTAATTGCACTTTCCCTAAACTGGAATTAAACTATACATGCAAACAGTGGATGGCTTTGGTGTAGAGGAGTTTGTGTGGGGTCCAAGGTGGGACTTGGGATGTTGTATGAGAGAGAGGACATGTGAATATCATGCTAAGGAATTGGGAGAAGGTTTCTGGATAAAAGGAAGGAATAAGGAATTAGGACAAAGGAAATAGGTCACCGTTAGCCCCATGCACTGTTTAGACTTATCTTGGGAGGTCTTCGAGAAGTTCAACACTTAATATGCGGCCCAATGTTAGAATTCTTGTAGCATGGGTGCATCCTTCTGTTGTAAGTGTAGGGCACAAGACACAACCAACTGCCATGAGAGTCAGCCAACAAGTAGGGATGCTCGGAGGTTAAGCACCTGAATTTGGCAAATGGTGGATGTCGTCCAGGCAGCATCTCACAAAATGGAGGATGCTGCAGGTTACTGACACTCCATCGATAGGCCTGAAAAGTACCAGAGAACTCTCGGCAGTACCTGATAGGATAGGGAAGCGTAAAATTGGTGAGAAAGTCTGCTGATTCAAGCACCGTAACACTCATTTTACACGGTGGCCATCTTAAAGTGATGTTAGGAACGAGGTTAGAACGACCATCCCCTAAGAATATATATATATTATATATATATATATATATATATATATATATATATATATATATATATATATTTATTTATATGTGTATGTATATGTATGTGCGTGTGTGTGTTCATGTTTGTGTATGTGTTTGAGTTTCATGTCTGTGATACAGTTTTACCGTGATATTTATTCTACTTCTAGACATAAGTTTATGCTGTAGGAGGGGCTGTCTCTGAAGGAAAAAGAAATGTGTTTGTAAAATAGCTATAAATCCTTGAAGAAAGTATCAGATTGTCTCTCAGGTTTCTTTTTGACATTAGAAAGTGAGTGGATGGCAATAATAATCTTTATACAACAGGTTCCAGACTAGGAATATTATGGTTTGCCAAAGGTGCATAAAACTATCATGTCAGCTACAGGTACCTTCAACTACAAACTTTCCAAGTACCTTGTGCCTATTCTTGCTCCTATAACCATTAATGAGTATACGGTTAAAGATACGTTTACTTTTGTTAAAGGGATAGGGAATAAAAGTTTTGATAATTGTCTTATGGCAAGCTATGATGTGAAGTCGCTGTTCACGAATATACCTTTAGCTGAAACCATTGATAGTTGCATTAATAGTTTATATAGTGATTCTGATAAAATTCTAAATTTTGCAAAACCTCAGCTTCATAAACTTTTATCTCTAGCAGCAACCGACTGTTTCTTCATCTTCAGTAAAAGGGTTTATAAGCAGAACGATGATGGGATTGCCATGGGAAATCCACTGGGCCCAACGTTAGCTAATGCCTTTCTTGCATATCATGAGGTTAGATGGGTAAAAGAATGTCCTGTATCTTTCAAACTTCTATACAGACGCTATGTAGATGAAACTTTTTTTAATTTTCAGATCTCCCACTCACATTCCTTTGTTTCTAGAGTATTTAAATTCGAAGCATGAAAATATTATATTTACGTCAGAAACAGAGACTGATGGAATGCTGGCCTTTCTGGATGTTCTCTTAAGCCGTAAAGATGGTGAGTTTCAAACAGAGGTGTATAGAAAGCCAACTTTCACAGGACTCTCAACCAAATTTTCATCTTCTATACCCATTGATTTTAAGAGGAACTTTAGTGACTGAGGCATTGCAGATTTGTTACGGTTATTTTAGTTTACATTTTTAATTTTCTTGTATCGAGGATATTCTTGTTCATAATGGATTCGGTGCTAAATTTATTATTGGTAAGCAACTCCAAAAGTGACAGTAAACAAAGCTACTATTTATTTTTCCTTGCCCTACACCGGTAAAAGCAGTTTTTCCTTGAGAAACAGTTTATCTAAATTACTATTGGAATTTTACCTCAAGTCAGTCTCAGAGTCATATTCAGCCCTAAAAATGTAGTACAAATGTTTTTCAAGTTCAAAGACACGGTGCCCAAAGACCTACAGTCATCTGTAGTCTATAACTATACATGTAGTTGCTGCAATGTAAATGACATTGGTAAATCAAAGCGCCAGTTTCGGGTCCGTGCCTTTGAACACCTAGGCCGATCAATTAGAACAAACAGGCCACTTAACAAACAAGCATTTAGTGCCATTCGTGAGCATTCCCATCAGCATGACCATCCTGTGAGTATAGAGTCTTTTTCTATATTAGCCAGTCGTTCTAGTGATGTGGAGCTAACCACAATTGAAACATTATATACCATCAAAGAAAAACCAACACTCTGTAATAATGAATTGTCAGTTGAGTTGCTTTGTTTTTAATTGTGTCTGTCTTCTGTAACTATCTTTGTGTTTGCCTTTTATTCCTCTTTTGACTCTTGCTTTTATAGGTTAAACGGTACTGTTCAATTTTAATTCTTGGTAGTTAGTTCTGATATGTTTAATTTTATTTTATTTTAGTGAGTGTTTTTTTTTTTGTTGTATTCATTTGTTATTTTTAGACACCTGATGATGGGGTATGTTAGAACCTCGAAACTAGTCGCAATAAAGAATGTTTCCTCAAGTACTGGTCTACCCATATTATATATATATATATATATATATATATATATATATATATATATATATATATATATATATATATATATATATATATATATATATATATATATATATATATTATATATATAATTATATATATATATATATATATGTATATATTATATATATAATTTATATATATGTATATATATACTGTATACATATATATGCATATATATATATATATATGTGTGTATATGTGTATATAGACAGATAGATAGATAGATAGATAGATAGATAGATATCATTCTGGGAGAAAAGGCAAACATCGCCATCCCTCCTCAACTCAAAATGCCTTAGGCAGACTTTTTGGAAGTTGCGTCCTTAGCAAGAAATGTGACTTCAGAAAAGAGGAGAACGCCAGACGAAGTCTTGTGTGCAACTTTCCTTGTTTCTTCGGGGTAAAATAACTGAGGAAAATAGGAATCATTCTTTTCGTTCAATTTTTGTATGATAAGTTTCAGCTATCCCTAGACAGGTAAGTGAGAACGGGTAAGATCTCCCTCTTCAGGTGAATTTTATAAGAAAAATGTTAATTTCACGAAGGCATATATTTGAAAACTGTCATAAAACTCTTTTCCGGGAATAAAATCTTTTAATGCCTCTTTAAACTAGCGAAATGAAACATTTTCCTATCACCAGATAGTAAGATCCCTCATCATATGTCATAGACTTCAATAAGCTAACATTCTGTTTTACGAAATGTTAAGGTCATCATCGCTCGCGTAAAATTGTACAGTAAGTACTTGAAGTAATCCATAATGTGATCAAAGGGATGGATCTGTATTTCAAGATTATTCTGTAGGTTTTTAAGCGGAAACAAAATGTAGACTCACTTTTCATCTGTTAGGTTTGTTGCTACAACAATATTCAACGTCAGTCAAGTCTTTTATTTTTATATGTCATTCACGTAAGACAACTTGTATTAGAGACAAATTCTGAAAATTCCTAAAAAATATGAATCTCTCTCTCTCTCTCTCTCTCTCTCTCTCTCTCTCTCTCTCTCTCTCTCTCTCTCTCTCTCTCTCTCTCTCTCGCTTTTAATATGATTTCTTTGTTGGGGATATGAGCTTAAGAATGACTTCATATTACTTTATTCTAGGCCAGATCCGAACGTTTTCATGTTTACTTATACCCTCACATTTTTAATTAGCAAGTGCTCATATTCAAATGAGCTGTAACGTTTTTTACTGATAAAACAAAAGAGGATATCTCTGAAATCACGTGCTTCAATCGTTCCTCTTTTTGGAGCAGGTAGGGCAAAGGATCCAGTGACCTCCATTCATTACAAAACAGCAAAACTCTCTCGATTATCTCCCGAAAGGTTAAGGTTAATTTAGGGTTTTTTGCACCAATACAGATTCCTTTCTAGATCAGATTCAAAATTAGAAATATAAATGTTATGATATTACATCCGTAAACCTTCTGTATTTGAACTTGGGTCTCTAACCCATGACATTCTTGAGCCATACTATTATTAGTAGGTCTTGCATTCACGAAAAATTCGAATTCCGCTCACAGAATTTTTTTACCTATTGCTGTTGCACCAGACATTGTTTTGATACCATTTGCATGGACAGTACTTCCAAACATTGCGATGTAAAGCTTCGAAAAGCTACGATTACAGCTCTCAAATTCATTTCCGTGTAGCTTTCAATCACGAACGAAACTGCTCGCTGTTGAGTCAGTTCGAATAGAAATATGGACTTAAATTGTATCATGTTTGCCGGAGGCGGTAAAGAGGAGTTGTTTGGATAGACTAGTGATTCTTGGTCTTCTGCCTTTCGTAACAGGACTTGTTATTTCATCACTTATGAGTCTATTCTTCATAGGTTAAATTTAACTTCCTAAATTATTTTTCTTTTAGGAAGCATTTTTATTTTGGTTTAACCTTCAAATATATATATATATATATATATATATATATATATATATATATATATATATATATATATATATATATATATTTCAAGTATGTTAAACCGAAAATAAATATACTTTCTATATATATATATAAGAATGAAGAAGAGGAAAAATTCCCAGGTCAATTTGGCATTTAATGACGTAAATATATTGCAAGTTTAGTGGTAAGACAGATAAATGTGAAAGCTTCACTGAGGTTTGTTTTAGTGTGATTTCCCCTCCTGAAAAAAGCAATATTCGCCTTCTTAATCTCTTCCAATTGCCTCACTTTATCTATTAATTGAATCCATTTTTCATTCTTTGCCTAAACAAGAATAATAATTTCTTCTCTAAATTCCGTTATTGTCTTTCACATCTTGACAAAATTTATTTGCTAGTTTTTAAGAATATCTTATAATCCCTCACTGAAAACGTCTTTTTTCTAACATCTTTTTACTTTTATTTTCGTTTTGGGCAGCACATTTTACTTCCTCTGAATTCTTTCTCAAATTCTTGGTTGTGGACTTTTTCTCTCCTTCGCTGAGCGGTGGAGAGGTACTCATGGGTGCTAAGCGTTTCTTTCTCTTTCAGTTGCTTTTTCTTCCACTTCCTCATTTTTCTTCCTTTTTCATTCTGATTTAAATCCTTGAATTCTCTTCATTTTCAGTCTTCCTCTAATTCCTTGTAACAGAATATTCTTTTCTCGGCGTGGAGTAGAAGGAGTGTTACCTGATGGGTTTCCTACCTTGCTAAGTACTTAAAAGAACTGCCAGCCGAGAGTTCCTTATTTGGTTTATCTGAAAACACACGACATACCTCCGAAGCGTTAGGCTTTTGGACCAACAGGAAATGGAAATTTTAACTTGGATCTTTATCGAGATGTTCTATTTTCGTAAATGATACCTGGGATTCTCTGGAACATCTGGTCAGTTGCATAACATTTCGATAATCATCAGATCTGTTAAATATTGGCCTTTTCCCAGAATGAAATTTCAGTGATACAGTTATATTTTTTGGGGGGCGGGCTATAAGATAATCTTTATATAAGAATGACACGTATATAATTAAATAAAATATGTTATTTAAAGATTTATTTTACAGAGTTGTAACTTTTCTTTTTTTATATTTCAAAGATAACTTTTGAATTACATTTTCCTTTCAGTCCTTATCTCCGTGCAAAAGTAAAGGTTTTCTCTCCCACTCATACGCCAGTACAACATTTCCAAAGCAATTTGTTTTCGTGATGAGTACAAATTTATTATTTTTATCATTCTCTAGTGTTTTTTCTTACGGCATGAATACGTATTTTCTTTCAGGAAAGTTGGATAATATCCAGAATACTTGATATTTACTTCATTTTTACCCTTTATTTTCCTAGGTCATTTAACCATAAGTATTCAACTTTCATTAAACTTGCTTGTGCCTCATAGTCATGCATTTCACAGTTCATGCCTTTCCTAAATCGTGATTTGTTCATTTGCAGGTACAAAACTTAATTCAGTTATGAGGCTACCTGGGTCTCTTAAAAGCTTCATAAGAATTCTCGATTGCACTTGAATTAAATTTACCCAGTGACTGTTAGAAATAACGAGAAAAAAATCAATTATCAACAGTCGTTCTACACTGCGATAAAGTAACACTGCATGATATTATTGTTAGGTAATATTTCTAGACAGACTCGTCAACCTTGGTATTGATGTCTAACAATGAGACGAGATATTCAGCACCAGAATTATTTGGAATGGGTGAACTTGATATTCAGACAGCCAAGATATAAAAGCAAAGTAAAATTAATGTAATGTACGAGGGGGAATAGTGTTAGGCATGTTACTGTTGAAATTATTTCTTTACTTAATTCATTTAGTTTATTTAGTTCAAAGGTGCTTCCATGTTGTGAACACCTCCGGTATACCATATTTTTTTACTTTACTGTCATGTGATAAATTGGATAATTCCTAATCCTTTCCATCGAAATGGTTTCTTTAAGGGAAATTATTTATGTTTAAAATATAACAATATAATGGGCGCCATAGCAAGTGCATAGCAAGTGTACAGTAAGAATACACGGGAGTAGTTACACAAACCTAGTACATATATAGATTATATATATATATATATATATATATATATATATATATATATATATATATATATATATATATATATATGTGTGTGTGTGTGTGTGTTTGTGTATATATATATATACAGTATATATTTATATATATCACTTTCTACACTTTCTACCCTAGCTTTTTCAAAAATGTTTTTCCTGTCTGGGTAAAAGAGGTAAAGAAGGAAAACAAAAGGAAAAAATTCTATATTTTCTTGAAGTGAATTTTAATTCCTTTCACAGACATGTCACTTTCTACTGGGCGAGACAGCTGTCGCTGCTCATAGA
Source organism: Macrobrachium rosenbergii (assembly GCF_040412425.1). Classification (NCBI taxonomy): domain Eukaryota; kingdom Metazoa; phylum Arthropoda; class Malacostraca; order Decapoda; family Palaemonidae; genus Macrobrachium; species Macrobrachium rosenbergii. The sequence goes on from NC_089764.1 coordinate 17,220,183, forward strand.
GTGTACACTCACGCCATGTGGCAAAAAACAATAGAACAGTATCAGAGACGTAGAAACACCAGAACACAAGCATATATACACTTTTGTCAACACTAATCCGTTTCTCTTAACAAGGGGTGGTTCCTGGGGAAATTCAACACAACAGTCACCGCCACAGTCATGCTTTCATAAACAACCTGTGCAACAAACTTTCCTGAGGTCAGTACCTTCATTTACTTAAATGAAAGCTAGTTTGTATGAAACTAAATTATCTTGAGGTAATCCATTGATAAGGTTAGTGGGATTAATAATAGTTTCTAAAGACTTCCTTATAAGCGTTTTTTTTTTACAGATCTTGAGATAATCCATTGATAATGTTAGTGGGATTAATAATAGTTTCTAAAGACTTCCTCATAAGCGTCTTTCAAAGGTTCCACAGGTAAGACCTTGTCAGCGCCCTGGAAGGTCCGATGCTGCAAATGCAACACTTTGCAGTAGCTTTCAGAATTTCATCCCGATGCAGCTCAGATGAAATATTTCAAAATTATTTCATAATTCGTTTAATACGGAGTCGAGCAAATTCGTACTCTTGCCTTTACTCTTATGCATATTTTCATGATAATCCATGTGCTGAGAGCGTCACTGGCCTGATGAAAAAGGTCTCGACTATGCAGGCGAGAGTTTCGAAATCACGTGCTTTTGCAGTTTCATCGGCAAATGTAATAATTATTTTGAAAATGTGAAATTCATAACTGGATATCTGACCTGTGCCTGTCCCTCTTAGGCTACAGAATGTTTATCATATCACAAGCAGATGCAAACCTTTTTCGTTGAACTTTGATTAGCGTAGCCTAGTTTTACACTCCGAAGCATAACTTCTTTAGCCTTATAAACGTGCTCCTCCCAAGTCTCAGGTGCATGGAATTTTTAAAGCCTGCGTTCTGGTTTTCATGGCAATTCCGAACTTTGGATCGTTGGTACTGGGAAACATTGCGATGTAAAGCAGCGAAAACCTACGACCACGACTCCCAAGTTCAAGTTACGAGCGGAAATGATCGATGCCGAGCCAATTTGGAAAGAATTGCGAATGTAAACTGTATTAGTTTTGCCGATTGTTGACGTGGAGGTCTTTCTTCCGCCGACGAATTCTTTCTTTTTTCAAATATCTTTTAGTAGGTAAAATGACACATACACACAAACACAAACTGTAACACACACACATACATATATATGTATGTGTGTATTATATATATAATTTATATTTATACATTATACAGTCCATGCTGACATTTATGGATATATATATATATATATATATATATATATATATATATATATATATATATATATATATATATATATATATATATATATATATATATATATATATATCCATATATATTTATGTATGGATTTATATATTTATATATATATATATGTATATATATATTGTATGTATCCATGAATGTTAGCATGCATATATAATATATATATATATATATATATATATATATGTATGTATCCATATATATATATAATATATATATATATATATATAATATATATATATATATATATATATATATATATATATATATATATATATATATATATATACATACATACATACACACACACACAAACAGTTGAAGATGTGAACCCATTACTTTAACATTTTTACTATTTTTCCAGGATAAATGGTTTTCGCTGATCATTTTCCTTCACTGGATCTTTTTTACATCCCTGATGCTATAATTTATATATAATGAAAAGAAGGTAAATATATTAGGTAAAAAAGTGACTGCCACTTACAAGTAAAAACATACACACACAGAGAGATGGAGAGATAGATAGATAGATAGATAGATAGATAGATAGACAGATATTCACTAAGAAAGATAGATTCTTTTTGGTTCACGTAAATATAAGGCGTTTTAAATATTATGCTCATCCATTTTGTAAGATTTCTAAGGTAAACCAAATAATATAATTTTCTTGCGGTCGTCATCCATTACGCTCTCTGTTTATCAGAAAATCTCCTCGTTTTGAACTCATTCCAAATGCTCACTTATTCGTCCGGAAACATTCAAATTCGTGTCTTTAACTTGTATATTTTAATCATCTCTAGGACTGTGCATTTGAATTATCTTGATGTACCCTTACTGGGTAGTGCCGCCAGTGCACCTCACGGGGTGCGCTGTAGGCATTACTAAAGGGTGTTTGCCGCGTCCCTTCTTCCTCTATCTGCCTCTTCTTTATTTAGCCTTTTACTTTACCTCCACTCCTGTTTCCTTTCTTCTGTCTTGCTGTCCACCCGCTCTAACTATTATTTCTTAGTACAACTATGGGGGTTTTGTCCCAGTTCCACCCTTAGATCATTTTACATCATCTTCATTTTCCGGATCTCTTTAGTTGCTGTCCAACCACTCCAGCTCTCTTTTGTCACTGCAATAAGCACTGAATGGCTTTACAACCTAGATTTCATGAAATCAAATCCGTTATCCGAATATTTTTTCTGTAAAGTGACACCGAAGTTTTATTTTAATTCCTTTCTTATTTTGTCATCCCTTGATAAAATTTATCTTTCAGCTTGTAAGAAACCCTGAAAAATCCCTCCCTGGGCAATATTCTTCATCTTCTTCATCTTTCATTTTTTCTTCATGTATTTTATCTTCGGTAAAGTTTAATCTTTTTTTGTCTTCACCTTCTGATCCTTCTTTTTTCTGTCCTTCCTTTTAATCCTTCAGTAAATTGTTCCTGCAGGATTTTTCGGTGAAGATGGGAGGAGTTTTAACTAGCTAAGTGCTTCTCTCTCTCTCTCTCTCTCTCTCTCTCTCTCTCTCTCTCTCTCTCTCTCTCTCTCTCTCTCTCTCAGTCTTCGCACTAGACCCTTATTTTTCTCGTGTGGGTGTGTGGTTGTTTTTTACCCAGATATTTGTGTTGGGGGAGTTTTTTCTGTTCTTACTCTCTCTTCTCTTACCCTTCCCAAGTGAACTTCACTAGGGTAAAGTTTTTTTGATTTCTAATCGCACTTTTTCATCTGATATTCGTGAAATTTATGAGGAAGTTATTATTTGCTCCTCAGAGTAGAGTATTTTGAGCAAATGATTATGAAACTAACCTTATTTTCATGGTTAGGATTTAATAAAAACTTAGTGTGGATGACTCTAAATTCAACAGTTTTAAACAATATTTTAATATTATTTTCATTTTCCAACCATAGTATCACCCCAGCCCAATTGACACCAGTTCCTAAAATGTTGTACTCATTGTAAAAAGTGACATATTCCTCCAATGACGAATGGCCAGCTTCAACGGATTAATTCGTCTTTTATGAAATTGTAATTATTTATATCTAAAATGAATGTTTCATTATATTATTGTACTTATAATAAGAAGTTTCTGCACTTCATTTCAGAAGTTCATATGAGATAGTGGGATCGCCCTCCGGCACAGTGAAATTTGACCTTAGCTTGTGTATAATTAGACAGATTTATCAAGTTCTTCTCCTTCCTCGTTTTCTTCCTCTATCATTCGACTCTTCTTCGATTTCTCCTCAACAGAATCTGTTTTTCACGAGGCGTGGTGGAAAATGGTTGCCCAGGGCGAGTTCCTCCTTCCTCAGCGCTCGGCGGAATTAAGAACGGCCATTACCAGCCGAGCACTCGGCACTTAGTTTACCTGTAGGTGCGTGGCTTCAGGAGTGCGAAGCGTTGTTACCGAGACTTTGTCTTCTCTAGACATCATGTGATCAACTATTTTTTTTCCAGGTCGTTGTTTCTGAGTCGTAGCCATTGATCTTTCAAGACTCATATCTCAACGGATTAAAACACGTATCAAGGGCGTCATTATTTCTGTAACGTCTCATGATTTTATTCTAAGGCTCTTTCACTGAAAGGCTAAATTCATTCATCCAGTGACATAAGCCTTTTTCGTTTTTTCATCTATAGATCATTTTCATATACTTGTTTGATTCTATTTTTATTTCTATAAAGTGAGAATTTTCCTTCCTGCCAAAACGTTATTATTACATTTCCGTCACGACGCTCTTCGACAGTAAATACAAATGTGCTTTCTTTTCATCACTGCATAAGATTAGTTCTCACTGACAATGCAATTTTTTTGCGTTTTCTGTTTCTCTAAACGCTTGTACTCCGATATATTTAAGTACATTTACCTCCTACTTCATTAAGTCAATTTCTCTCCACAGTATTCGACAACCCTTCAGTTACAGTTGCTTTGCAAATTTGCATTTGTTGTTTGCATTTTTCTAATGTCTTTTATTATTACCTGACAGTAATCAAGTCTGCTGTACAGTATATAGAACTACTTTTGAATAAAGCACAAATTTTACATTTGTTATAATGCCCCCATTATGATTGATTTTTATTCAGTTTAATTAATTTCAGGCTGTTCATGTATTCTAAATCTATTCCTTCGGTTTGCAATAAAGATAATTAGAAGTTCCTCGTTGGGACAATGGGTTCCGTTCTCAGCTAGCACTCTGCTGGCCGCGAGTTCGAATCTCCGACCGACCAATGAAGAATAAGAGGAATTTATTTCTGGTGATTGAAATTCATTTCTCGCAATAATGTGGTTCGGATTCCACAGTAAGCTATAGGTCCCGTTGCTAGGTAACCAATTGGTTCTTAGCCACGTAAAATAAATCTGATCCTTCGGGCCAGCCCTAGGAGAGCTGTTAATCAGATCAGTGGTCTGGTTAAACTAAGATATGCTTAACTTTAGAATATTCTTAGTACTCCTATAAAGAAAAAAGTTCATTTATCAACTTTCAAAATACATTAAATACTTCTTTTTTATGTTCGTGGTTTCTTTCTTAACCAAGTCCTTGCCCGTGGTGTTTTGGAATTCGAAGTACTAGTTTACTATAGTTAAGCACACCAATGTAAACAAGGAAAGTAAACTACACAGTAGTTAAAACTCTGCCCTGCCCCCTTTTCACTGTTTTAAGCCCTGAATGACCGAAAGTGGCCCAGTGCTTAGCTTGACAGCCCAGATTCCATAAAAGTCGCTTATCCGAGTGTTTTACTGTTAAGTGAGACTGAAGTTTTATCTTAATCCCATTCTTATTTTGTCACTTCCTGGTAAATTTATCTTTCAGATTTTAAGAAAGCCTTAAATACCCCTTCCGGACAATATTCTTCATCTTCTCTTTTTTCCTCTTCATTTTTTTATCGTCAGTAAAGTTTAAGCTTTATTTGTCTTTACCTTCTGATTCTTGTTTTTACTGTCCCTCCTTTTAATCCTTCGTAAATTGTTCCTATAGGATTTTTCGGGTAGAAAAGATGGGAGGAGTTTTAACTAGCTAAGTGCTCTCTCTCTCTCTCTCTCTCTCTCTCTCTCTCTCTCTCTCTCTCTCTCTCTCTCTCTCTCTCTCTCTCTCTCTCTCGGGTGGAGAAGATGGGAGGAGTTTTAACTAGCTAAGTGCTCTCTCTCTCTCTCTCTCTCTCTCTCTCTCTCTCTCTCTCTCTCTCTCTCTCTCTCTCTCTCTCTCTCAGGTGGAGAAGATGGGAGGAGTTTTAACTAGCTAAATGCTCCAGGCCCCCCCTCTCTCTCTCTCTCTCTCTCTCTCTCTCTCTCTCTCTCTCTCTCTCTCTCTCTCAGAACCTTATTTCTTCTCGTGTGGGTGTGTTGGCGGAGATTGTCCGAAGGTGTTTCTGACTAGGTATTTGTGCTGGGCGCTTTTTCTGTTCTAACTCTCTCTCTCTCTCTCTCTCTCTCTCTCTCTCTCTCTCCTCTTGTGCCTCCTAAGAGAACTTCACTATGATGAAGTTGCTTATTTCTAGTAACAACACTTTTACATCTAAAATTCGTGAAATTTATGAGGAAGTTACCATTTGCTCCTCAGAGTGGAGTATTTGGAGCAAAGGATTATGAAACTGATCTTATTTTCATGGTCACGAGTTCACAAAACAGAAAATACAATAGAAGTTAGGGATGGATATCTCTCAGTGTGATGGTTTCAAACAAAATTTTAACAGTCTCTTTTTCCAACTATGTACCACCTCATCCAAGCTGATAGGTGTGCCAGTTCCTAAAATATCCTAGATCTTGTAAAAAGTGATAAATACCTCCAATAACTAAAACCCAACCTCAGTGAAATTTCCCCCAAAGATTTCATATTATTGTATCAGGAGCTTTTGCCTTGACAAAAATGAATGTCATTGAATCCTCTGTCGATGAATGAAATTGAAACGTCTCGTGTTTCTTGAAATTATAATTAATCATATCAAAAATATTTCGTTATATTACTACACCCTTAATGTGAAGTATTCGCACATTATTTCGAAAGTTCATATCAGGACCATCCTCTGGCAAAATGGAATTTGAAATTTATTGTGTACATTTACACAAATTTATCTACTTCTTTTTCTTCCTCTACCATTCCTTCATTCGATTCTTCCTCGATTTCTTCTCAGTAGAATTTTTTTTCCCGAGGCGTGGAGACAAATGGTTCCCGAAGGGGAGTTATTCCTTCCTAAGCATTTAGCTGAATTAAGAAACACCATAGCCAGTCGAGCACTTGACACTTAGCTTACCTGTAGGTGCATTGATTCAGGAATACGATACTTTAAAACTGAGACTTTGTCTTCTGGTCAACTATTTTTTTTTCAGGTCACTGTTTTTCAATCGTAGCCATTGAAACACGTATCAAGGTCGTAATTATTTCTGTAGAGTCTCTTGAATTTTCTATAATGCTCCTTCACAAAGAAGTTTAATTCATCCATATAATTTTCAATATTTTAATCATGAGATCAGCTTTTTATAATTTTCAAATTATTTTCATATATTCGCTTGATTCTGTTAAGACATATTATGGAATCAATTGATAATTCCATTCTTCATAACCTGATTTCATGAATATTCATATTTATCCTTTTAGATGCTAGTTTTTTTTTTTTTTTTTTTTTTTCTCTTCATAATCATTTTAATGTTTTTGTCTCTATAAGATGAGGGTTTTCCTTCCTATCAAAATATTACTGTTAAATTTCCATCACGATGCTCTGCAATAATAAGAATACAAGTTTGTTTTCTTTTAAAATCATTGTATAATATTGGTGGTCACTGACAATGCAAATTTTTTGTTTTCTGTTTCTTTAGATATTTGTCCTTTGAAATATTTTAGTACATTTACCTTTTACATTCTTAACTAAATTTCTCCCCACTAAACTCAACAACACTTCAACTTACAGTTGCTTCATAGAATTGCATTCAGTTTTCTTCATAGTTGCTTGTCAGTAATTACCTCTACTGTACAATATACGTAGCCACTTTGGAATAAAGCATAGAATATATATATATATATATATATATATATATATATATATATATATATATATATTCATATATATTCATATATATATATATATATATATTATATATATATATATATATATTATAACGTCCTCCATATATTCATATGATTTTTTATATAGTTTAAATAATTTCAGGAAATTCATATATTCTAGATCTATTCTTCATGTATTCTAGATCTATTCTTACGGCTTTCAGTACATATATTTAGAATATTCTTAGTACTCTTGAAGAGAAGGAAGTTCATTTATTAACTTTCGAACTGCGTTAAATACTTTTTTAATGGTGGTGGCGGCGTCAATAACGTAGGTGTTGTGACGCCGGTTTTAGTAGCTATAATCAGTCAGTTAATTATGGTTGTTTGTGTCCTAATCAATTCCTTGCTGGCGGAATATAATAAATATCGGAATATAATAAATTAAAGATTGAAATTTCGTGTGTATAGAGTACTTTTGAGATTGCATTTGTGTAGTATTTTTTAAAAAAAAGTTTGGTCAATCAGGAGTTTGGATTAATTTTTCTTAGTTTGCGACAGTAATTTTTGGTATATAGAACTGAATACAATCATTGTGGATGTTGCGTTATTTCAGATATTTCATTCTTTTTTATTTAATGGCTGGATTTAAGGCTTTCACAGTATCAAAGTCTTTTTAAAAATCTTTGTATTTTATATTCAGTCAGTGATTTCCGACTTCAACCAATGAGATTTTAATTGTAATTCTCTTTTTCCCAGACCACACTTCAGTCGAGCAATGGTTCCTTTTTCATTTGAAGGTAAGACACTGAGAAGGATTTGGTTATATACTGGAAATTTGAACATGTTTAAAAAGAAAAGGTTTCATGGCATATAACTGGGAGTGATTAACTTAGTTATCATGCCAACGTAATTAGGGAGATTAAAATACACAGCAGTAGGATACAAAATACTTTATTACAAAATATACTTAGTAAAACAGTGTCAAAATGACAAGGAAATCACACTGTGAAAACTGTGTTGCTTCGTCATGTTTAACGTCCGGTGTCTTCGATAACGATCTTTCGCGACTGTACAAAACGTCCTTTAGGAAATGTCCCAGACGATACAGAGCCGAACGAAGGCTTGGAACACCAGTAAAAACAAAACGGATGACTTGAGTATGTGCTCGTTTGAATCGCCAGTCTAGAAGAAGCTGGAGACACGAGTGTGATTCCCGCTTATCAAATCACCTAAATGTTAGGCATCAGGACATAACTCCTCGATAAAGCTGTAGTGTGAATGTCACTTAGATACGTCACGAGACGGGACGACTTTTGTTTTCACTGGATGCTCGCGGAATGTCGTACAAAAAACAAACTACAATTGCACCGAACTTTTACCGAGTAACAAGTGTCTTGTGTATGGCTGTGCACGAAACGGGATTAGGAGTTATATTGTTCGTCGAAAGACAGTGAAAGCAAGCACACTTTGCGACGAGACACACGTCGTCCACATCTGAAAGAAATTCACCAAGCACATGACGAAAGTAGATCCGATAGTTTTTCGAAACTGAACTGAAATACTCTTCGAGTACGCTTATGCAAAAAGTTTTCCCTATAATTCCAGAAGTAAATATGTATATTCTATTGCTACTGAATCACAAGAAATTCACATACCAAAACAAAGCATTCCCATAAAAATTGTCTTAAAATCTTGTATCCCCGATTTAGTGCCCAAAAAAGGGATGAGAAATTTATATCTTCTCACGATACTCGCAAATAAGAATACTAATTTAACCTCACCTTTTTCTTTATATTGTTTTCCGTTAGGTGGGACCCAGTTACCTCTCGTCTCAGTTCTGTTTATAAAGGTTACTATTTTTTATTTGTGTATTCTTTTCTCGTTCACGTTCACCAGTGACGCTCTCCTTTCAAGTCCTTTTCATCGAGGACTCTTTTACTTCAGACCACCAACAAATTAGACACATGAAGGATATTTTCTCTGCTTAGGAAACAGGCAAGAGATCTAGGGGCTCAGAGAAGCACAATTTACTAAGCAGAGACAGACAGACAGACAGACAGACAGGGAAACAGGCTGACAGACAGAATAAGCACAAATAAGTCAAGGTTGTGTAAAGAGTAAAATGTAAAAGAAACGGGTCGCTGTTCATTTTATTATTGTTATTTTGTTCCCATTCAATAATATTCTTTCGTAATCCGTCCCCTGATTAAGCTAAGAATATCTCTTTTCCTTGGCATTGTCCCTTTCTTTCAACAACCATACACTGATAAATATGCTCTCAAGATTCTTAAGGTTTACGTATATCATGTAATTTCTCGCTTCGGTAATCACTGATTTTTTTTTACGCCAAAGTTGACACTCAAAATGAAGCAGACACAAAAACATTACCACACCACACCACACAATTCAACCAAGAACAGCACTTGTTTATTGATTTATTTTGCACCTCACACGGTTCCCGACATACGAGGCCGTCGAGTAAACGCTTCCATGATGAGAAAAACAGATCGGTCCAGCTATTTCGCCCTAGGGGACGCCTTGCCCGCAATGTCGAGGCGTTCTCTGCTGCAACTGGCCCTCTCCCCTCTGAGGCTGATCTCGCCACAGCTCCTGAGCGATTCCTTGCTTCCTCGGCACAGTCGTTCGCTACTCCTTGACAACATCTGAAGGTACAGGGGAAGGTTGTTAAAATACTTTTATTAGGATGCTGTGTGTATGTTAAGACTTTGTTTTGTATTTAGGTGATTGTAATTAATTCTCAAGAAAGTTGGTTATACACCATAACCACTAATAAACAATTGACTCTAAGGAGTTATTATATAGGTGTTAGAAAATATATAAATTAATGTATATATACATACATACATATATATATATATATATATATATATATATATATATATATATATATATATATATATATATATATATATATATATATATTTTTTCTCCTTGCTTTCAAAATACTTATAAAACGGTTTCAAAACGTTCATTTAGTCCGTATGCAGGATATGCTAAGTAATGTTATACCCTTTATTTATTATAGTCACTTTATTTATTTTACTTTTGTAAAATACATATAATAACATATATTTTACAAAAGTAAAATAAATAAAGTGACTAATGGAATGAGGGGATTTTATATATATATATATATATATATATATATATATATATATATATATATATATATATATATATATATATATATATATATATATATATAGAGCCTATATAATCCTCTCCATTCCATTAGAACCTTCTGCTGTTTAGACAGACCTTGCTTACCTTGGCCAGCCACTTATTCACAGCAATTCCCTTGTCATCATATATTCATCATCTTAAATGACTACTCTATTTGATTACCTGTAAATCGATGTAGGTCTTTTATATATATATATATATATATATATATATATATATATATATATATATATATATATATATATATATATATATATATATATATATATATATATATATATATATATATATATATATATATATTATATATGTATATATATATATAATGTTTGTGTTTCTTTTTTTAATATAGGCCCTAAATCTAAATGAATTCAGTACTGCTACATACATCATATATTTATACAATTTATACCTTTGCCCAGCTGTATAGCCAGGGGCGCAGGGGGCAAGGGTCCCCCTTTCATGGGTGAAATTAGTTTATGCAAAACAATGCAACCTAGTGAAAGACTTCGGCAATAATTCATAACGAAAAATTCGTGTAAAGTCAAGTCTAATAATGTCTATATGAAATCACTGTAGTTTCTAGATCTTATCTTTATTCAAATTGAAAATTAATGTAAACAAACATTACCTTGGGGGGAGGAGGGGTGTGGGAGGTCAGTGCGATGTGTGGGACCTCACTTTCGGCAGGAGCCACGGGGATATTCAGTGCTAATATTTCTGGAAGTCAGCAGAAACAGTTATGAATTATTTCATTCCCATAATAAAATAAACATGAGATCCTAAAGTCACATGAAAAGATAACAGCGTTCTTTAGATCTGAAATCACTTATTTATTGCTTCCATTTGCCATTTTCTTATTTATTTATTACAAAGAACAGTGAAACACTTATATCCTAACTTATTTCCACCTTGAATTGTTGGGAGATTTTCAAGATCAAGGTAAAGGAGCTATATACACACCCTAACCTATTTCCACCTTGAATTATTGGGAGATTTTCAAGATCAAGGTAAAGGAACTATATACACACCCTAACCTATTTCCACCTTGAATTGTTGGGAGATTTTCAAGGTCAAGGTAAAGGAACTATATACACACCCTAACCTATGTCCACCTTGAATTGTTGGGAGAGTTTCAAGGCCAGGGTAAAGGAATTATAAACACACTAGGAGAGGTTGGTTCATAGGCGTATTGGAATTGTAAGAAAACTTGAGTTTAATAATGATAATAAACTGCAAGACAGACACTATTCCAGAGGCAGGTGTGTCATGTGCTGTACTGTTTCACGCAGGTGTTATTAAGAGTTTGTGGGATATATCTCGGCCTGTCTGGGCTTAAAAAGAAAAATGTGCTGAGTCCTGCTTTCCTCTCCTTCACCACCTTTGAGTGTATTACGGATGATGAAGAAAATAAACAGTTCATACAAAAACTTCCATGCGAATGTTTGTTTTGTCTAAACAAGCATTCAGATGAAACAAAACATTTCTCATTTATGAATGATTTACCCAGAGGTAATCTTATTTAGTTTGCAGTCTCTCTCTCTCTCTCTCTCTCTCTCTCTCTCTCTCTCTCTCTCTCTCTCTCTCTCTCTCTCTCTTATCCAAGAGTTCTCTTCAGCTACGGGTATACCAGCCTGGAAATTCTTCAATCTCTCTCTCTCTCTCTCTCTCTCTCTCTCTCTCTCTCTCTCTCTCTCTCTCTCTCTCTCTCTCTCTCAGTTCTCTTCAGTTATGGCAATATCAGTCTGGAAATTCCTAAATTTTCCTTCTCTTCTCTTCTCTCTCTCTCTCTCTCTCTCTCTCTCTCTCTCTCTCTCTCTCTCTCTCTCTCTCTCTCTCTCTCTTTTCCAGTTCTCTTCAGTTATGGTAATATCAGTCTGGAAATTCCTCAATTTTTCCTTCTCTCTCTCTCTCTCTCTCTCTCTCTCTCTCTCTCTCTCTCT
>NC_089764.1:17245120-17267620 GCF_040412425.1 Macrobrachium rosenbergii
GTTATTGGAAAGGAAGGGCTTTGATATCCAGAATTTTGAGAAGACATGCACAATAAAGATGAATGTCGAAGTTTGTGTAGTTGCCCTTCCCATTCCTGCTCACACTGCCCTTCCAATTGTGTCTTACTAAGCGCCACGCCATCCAGGTTTCTCTTCCAAGCAAATCAGTTATCATCCATTTCTTCGCCTGTGCATCGCCTCCATGCACCTCATAACCATAAACCATAGTACAAGGTATGGAGTTACAAAACCCCAAGGTCCATGTCACTTAAATTTCACACCACACAGAGCTATAAGTAAGCTACTATTCCCTTTTCCCTGAATTCCACTTAAGTGAAACACTTGACTGCCATTAAACTCAGGAAGAGGCTTATCCAACCTTTAGAATGGCATTTCCTACTATCGAAGGGGGTCACAACCTTATACTAAGCAATATCCTGTCTTTGGGTACATTATATCTGTATACCAGCCCATTGGTATTACCTTTTGGAGCAATGTCGTGGTTGCACCACTTACTACATATGGGATTGCCAGTGGCTTCAAGAGAGAAATACTTAGCTGCCATTTTGGGGGAATTTCCTCCCATTAATTAGTTCTGAACCCTTAACTAAGCACTTTTCTGCCGTGAAGTACATTATATCAGTATTCAAAAATATTGGCTCTGCCTAGGATGGCAATATCCAGAAAGTACTGCTCTCTACTATAGCAGTAGCAGTCATCAGTAAATTGACTGACCTGACGCACATGATTGATCTTTGGCCAAGAGAGACAGAGAGTCCCACCCACTATTTAGGGTCTATATATATACATATATATACAGTATAATATATAATATATATGTGTATATATATTTATTTTTACATATATACATGTGCATCCATTTATATACATATATATAGATAGATAGATAGATAGATATGTATATAAATTATATATATAGACAGATAGATAGATATGTATATATACATACATACATATATATATATATATATATATATATATATATATATATATATATATATATATATATATAATTAAATAAGCAGTCAAATAGGTAACTAATACTCTGTCAGCGGTGGTGGATTCCTCCTGGGGGGAATCAATTCACGGAAGACCCCACCTCATATGAAAAACTTACTGAGTCATTATTTTATCTGAATGAACAAACGTACATTTGTACGCATCAGAATAGAAAGGGGAAAATGTAGCTATAAAAGAATGTTATTATCATTTAGCTGTTATCTGCGCATAAGTCAGAAAATAAATGTTGTAACATTCGGTCTAGGAAGTCACCTAAATAGGGGAAGGCAAAGAACTGGGGCCTGATGGAAGCTCCAGTCGCGCCTCTTGAATAAATGCAAATATCTTGGGACCAAGAGGCACTAAGAAGCATTTTGAATATAGAGGTGAGTGTTACGGAGCCAACCATTCGAGCCTGGTCGAGAATGAGTAGACAGTATTGAGTAGAATATCCCTCTGGTCTATTCATTAAATAATAATATCCGGACATTTCCAATATGGACATCGCGACTGCAGGAAGCGAAAAATTTATTCAGCACGTATCACCACTTTGTAACGAACGCTCACATCGCTCCACAGTTATACAGAGACGCGGCATCAAAAACTCGTTGGAGGGTACAATGTTTTAGATCGCGCGCAGCGCCAGGCGATCAAACGCATTCAGAACTTTGGACCTCAACCGTCAACAAATGGAAATTTAGATTTGATCTGCAGGTGGTGTCTCTTATAAAGCGCGATATTGGAAATTCCAAAACTGGCGAAGGGGGACAGATTGGTGTTATAGGGTGACACGACTTCTTATAGAATATGCAAACGCGGGGGGAAATGGTTGAATGCCGTTGAAACGTAGTCAGGTAAACAGCTTTAAAAACTGAGCATTTGAGGGGAATTGATACTTTAATTTCATACTTAGTCAGATTTGTCCCTTTTCATATTGAGGTAAACTGTAATTAACAAAAATGTTTTAAGATCTTTGAGAACGCCACCATTAACTTACTTAAGACCGCAAGTAGCAAGATGGTTTTCATTTCAAAGTTTAAAAATGTAGGGGACTGAAAAGTTTAAATAATATGGCTAAGTTAATAATTTAAAGCTTAAATGATGAATAACTTTTTTCACTGTAAGCTTTACTACATCTAAAGGCTCGGGATATAACCTGAAATGCTTATGTGTATAAAAAAAATTTTTTATAAAGATAAAGCGATTAAGCATTACAACTGATGACATTAAACGCATCAGAATTGTAAGAAGAAAATCGAAGGAATTTTATCTACGCAGTGGTATTACTTCTCATGTGCCTTCCATGGATCTCTCTCTCTCTCTCTCTCTCTCTCTCTCTCTCTCTCTCTCTCTCTCTCTCTCTCTCTCTCTCTCTCTCATCACTTACCTCGAGATTTGCTCTAGAACTTGCTTCTGGCGACCTGACGTATCCTAGACTTGGCGAGTGGTGAATGTGGCCGGCGTCATCCAAGGCGTTGGTACTGCGGAGGTGGGCGTGGGTATCGCATTTAACCTCCAGCTTCGTCTCGCTGATGCCCGTAATGTTGCAACTCTGCAGAGGCCCTGGAGGCTCTGGAAATTTCAAAGAAGTGTGCATTTTAATCCGTGGTTGAAATGTTGTCGACATAGACAAAACATGGAAAGAAACTATAGTTTGAAAGTACACAAACGTGTAACATTGCTCCTGATTTCAATGCATAAATCAGATATGAAAAAAAACTTTAAATTGTTTCATTTAAAGGAATCCCGAAATATTTTTTTCATTTATTCCTAGTTCTATGTTACTTTTTGTATCCTTATTGACCTCGAAAATAACGAACATGAATGTTGTTATAAACACCAGTTCATAATAATATCAAGGCAGATGAATCAGTAATTACCGTATGGCATTCCATATTAAGAAGAAAATGATGATTCTGAGACCACAAAATCTCTGGACGAACATGTTAGTAATATCTGACTTACATTGACTTCTTTTCATGACAAAATGGAATAGCAATCTCTGTTTTAAAGCAAAGAATTCGTTCTTTTTCAAATGTGAAGACGATGTTCGAATATCTCCCTTTCATTACAGCTTCAGTAGTTTCAATAATAATAGAGCATCTGAATGGGTATGTGATAAATTCAACTAGACGTCAGATGAATACATTATAAATGCACGAAGTCTATTCACGAGAACACATTTTACCTCTGCGAGTAATTATCTTCCAACAGCTCCCCATTCCGACGGGTTCAAAATGAGTTACAATCTTTCCGTGATATGCAAATGAACGAGGCACAAATACTGTCAAAGGTTAAAAGGCTTAAGAAAACTTCGGCCGAATTTTCATTAAGCTGATAACATTTACCCCGAAAATATGTGACGACGGAACCGGTCTTTGCAGCGCTGAATCAGTCGCTCGCTCTTAAAAAAAAAGGGGGGGGCGCATTTTGCCCTTTCATGGTGATGTACGGATCAGACGTCCGTAATGTGAATGCACCTCTCAGCACCCTTTCATTGGTATGGTTTCCTGTCTATTGTGTGAGCGCTCTCTCTCTCTCTCTCTCTCTCTCTCTCTCTCTCTCTCTCTCTCTCTCTCTCTCTCTCTCTCTCCTTTTCCTCGGACGGGAAAAGCTCGACCCAAATTCATAATGAAACCTCTTTTATCGTGCTTTTCTCTCATATATCACATCCCCCCCATCCTCTCCTCTCTCTCTCTCTCTCTCTCTCTCTCTCTCTCTCTCTCTCTCTCTCTCTCTCTCTCTCTCTCTCTCTGTGCAAGTGTGTGTGTGTGCGTAGCGTCACCCAGCTGCTGGTCAGTCAGTGTTGTATTGCATGTATCACTTGGACAAAGGAACTTTTTGAGAGACCTATTCTTATGCTTGGTGTCTTTGTCCACGCCCCCTCCCCGCCCTCTCTCTCTCTCTCTCTCTCTCTCTCTCTCTCTCTCTCTCTCTCTCTCTCTCTCTCTCTCTCTCTCTCTCTCGGAAGAGGTAGATAAGTCCGATATGCTTTTATTCAGTTATATCCTCTCTTTGTCATTCATTCTGATGAATTGAATATCGTATTATCACGAACATAAGACAGATCTCTTATGACAAGTTTGAATACATCAGGTGTTCTTGCGTGTTTTATATATTAGGAGTGCCTTTACTCTTGTTTTCTCTGTTTTTTTCTTTTGTTCATCTTTTTCTGGCCTTTTGACCCAAAATTCAGTCACCTTCCTCCAAGAGGTAAATCTGTAGATTCGTGAATGTAACAGCAAAATAATATATATATATATATATATATATATATATATATATATATATATATATATATATACAGTATATATATATATATATATATATATATATATATATATATATATATATATATACATATATATATATATATATATATATATATATATATATATATATATATATATATATATATACTATACTATATTTATATATATATAAATATATAAAAATTAATGTTAATATAGTTCTTATGGCTACATCAAAAGCAAAATCAATTTTGATCAAATCTGCTCATCGGAAATGCGAATTGTTTATATAGAGAGATTCCATGTAACGGCCGTAATAATGAGTATATTTTCGAGTGTTGAAATACCAAAAGTAATAATCCGTCAATAAATGTTTTGACCGTGTAAGATGTAAGTCAAATACCCGGAATCAGTGTAATAATGTATTGTTTGGGAAAAGTGATGAAGAATTACTGTAAAAATAAACATATTAGAGAAGAGAACAGGAAAGGTTAAGCCTTATTGCGCAAACTCGATTGCTGGATACATAAATAATATTGTTTAGCACATGAGAATTAAGTACTCAATGCTTAGGCCTTTTGTCCTTACGATTAGCTGTACATTGCAATTTTTTGGATGCATTTGGGTTTCTTATTGTGATGTTTCTTCTTTCTTCATATATATTTATATTCATTTCTACTTGCTGACTTCCCACATCAGTTTTACTCTTTGTGTTGTACTGAAAGTTGTGTACATAATATGTGCATGAGCGTGCTAATTACTATGATATTTCAAAAAATAGGTGGGCAGTGGTGATCAGTGCATATATTAGAATAACATGTTCATGCAAATGTAAAGGTTTGGGTAGATATCGCCCCTCATTGGGTTATGAGCTTTCCTTTTCATGGTATGGCTGTCACAAAATAGACAAAGGCATAGGGTTAGTATCCCCATACTCTACACTCATATTACAAGAATTATTTTAAAATACAAAAGGTTAATTGTTTGGGTTTTACGTATGTGCGAATGCGATAACGAAAGGGACGAAAGATGTCAGTTAGTGAGACGAAAGCAGTGGTTGGGTATCAGGGATTAAGGACGAAAAGCTATGTCTGGGGTGTTTGAGAAATACAGGGCCTGAGCTGGGAACAGCATTTGCTTTGTCAACTGATTTGAAGGAGTACAACTGATTTTAGTCTGTTTAGAACTAGATGCGGTAAATGTGCATCAGCGTGGAGTGAAAAAGAATAATTATGTGTGGGTATGTGAGAGAGAGAGAGAGAGAGAGAGAGAGAGAGAGAGAGAGAGAGAGAGAGAGAGAGAGAGAGAGGAGGGGGGAGTTCGGAGAGCCTACATCTAAGTATGGCAAGGTTTGATAAACGAGCAAAAATGATGGTACTAAATCATTTTATCGTACAATTGGGTACTAGAGAATGAGATGGTGTAATTGATAAGTCTGGAATGCTTCAAGAGAATGGGGTTGCAGAGAGCCTTGTGGAACTGTGCTCTTATGAGGTCTTGATTTTGGGAATGCGTGGTTCCCTCCAGAACGCCTTAAATACTCGTAGAAATGAGAAAAAGAAGAGTCAAAGAGTTTGTCAAGTCATATCAGTAAACAGTAGAGAGGAAAGCGAGTTTCTTGGAAGAATTGGCGAGAATAGGAGTTGCTGGAGGTATATCTGGTCGTTATTTGCTTCCAGAAAAAGAGAAAATAGAAAGTGACAGCAATAATTGAAAACGTGTAGCTAAGCTGGATAAAAAGACATGAGGAAGGGATATAAAGAGATGTATGGAAAACAGGATAGGGTGAGAAAATACCAAAGTGAACGGAGAACAAGAGGATTATGTAAAATTCAAGGAAAGGATAAGGGAGTCAGCAATAAGAAAATTCCCAATCTAAATACTTACAAAGGAATCCAGAATGCAGAAATTGATGCGGAGATGAAGCGTTATGTGAAAGTTGCAGGACAAATTTAGTATGTGCAGATATATGCAAGTAAGCGGATTAAGTAATCAAGAAAAAGTAAGAGTGGGAAAGATGTGACGAGTATGGATGTGGATCCGTAGAGGTGAGTTGTACTTGAGGGAGGGAATGTAGAAAGTGAGAGGCTAATGAGCAAATGGTTCCCAGAATAGAAGATGCAAGTGGATAAATGTCGTCGATGGAGCAGTTGTTTTGAAGAGCTGCTGAACTTTGAGGCTGTGGAACACAGTTAAGAGGAAATGAAGAACGGAAAGATTTGAGAAGTTGAAGGAATTGCAAGTATACGTGTCTGCTCGCTATCACTTGCATTTGCTAGTTCCCATATCAGTACCATACCCATACCCTTACCCAAATCAGTATCATACCCATATCTGTACCATACCCATACCTATACCCATAACTATACCCATACCCACACCCATATCCAGTCCATACCCATACCATACCATTCCTATACCCATGCCCATACCCATATGCATACCATACCCATACCCATATCATACCCTTACCATACCCATACCCATACCCATACCCATACCCACACCCACAGCTAAATGAACCCTACTAATAATAGTCAGAAAAAGTCTACGGTCAGCACCAGCACTGTTTACCTTCTGGTCATATGCAACCAACTGACATATCTTGGTGTAGGTGCAAAAATAAGTTAAGTATATCTTAGTTTAACCAGACCACTGAGCTGATTAACAGCTCTCCTAGAGAGGGCTGGCCCGAAGGATTAGACTTATTTTACCTGGCTAAGAACCAATTGGTTACTCAGCAACGGGAAGTACAGCTTATAGTGGAATCCGAACCACATTATGGCGAGAAATGAATTTCTATCACCATAAATAAATTCCTCTCATTCTTTATTGGCCGGTCGGAGATTCGAACTCGAGCCTAGCGAGTGCTAGCCCACAATTCTACCGACTCCAACGAGGAACTTTGGGTGTAGGTGCAGGGGAGGGCAGAGGGAAGGGGGAGGGAAATGACACAGAAAGGCAGCAAAGGAAATTAATATAAAAGATATATATAAATATATGTATATATATGTGTGTGTGTATGTATGCATATATATGTCTATATATATATATATATATATATATATATATATATATATATATATATATATATATATATATATATATATATATATATATATATATATAATGTAAGTATATACTATATATATATATATATATATATATATATATATATATATATATATATATAGTGTAAGTAATTACAAGGAATTGTATAAAGCTAGACAGATAGATAAGTAGATACACAACCCGCACTCTTACAGATGTGTCCCAATTCCATTTCTTCAACATGACGAATGAGGAAATAGTCAGACGTCCCCAAAATCCTCCACCACCCGACTTCGTAATAATCTTCCCCCGTAAAAGTATTGGATTCCATAACCAGTTCTCTCCTGTTCATTATCATATTTTCTCGCGTTTCCCTCCTCTCGTCTTTCCCTCGCACCCTCTGTCACGTCGCGTATGATCTATCTCTTCTATTTTCGTACGTCATTCTCTACTTCTTCTTCTTCTCCCCAAAAAAAGAAAATAAGGAGAGAAAAATGACGTGCATATGCAGTTCAATTAATTCCGTCTCAGTCTCTGAAGCGATTGGTCGCTTATTATATCTGATCGGAATCTTCCTCAAAAAAGGAATGTCGGAATCCCTTGTTTCTCGTTTCTCCCTAATCATTCATTTCGGATCCCATTATCTATACTTTTTTTTTTCTTTTATTCCTGCCGATGTTCCATAACATTACCTGGTATTTTCTTTTTGGGGAGAGAGAGAGAGAGAGAGAGAGAGAGAGAGAGAGAGAGAGAGAGAGAGAGAGAGAGAGAGAGAGAGAGAGAGAGAGAGAGAGAGAGAGAGCATTTTGGGCTTCAGATTGATGAACGTAAAATACCTATATTTAGAGAGAGAGAGAGAGACTATTTTAGATGCTGTTTGGCCTTTCTTGAATATTTAGGAATAGAGAGAGAGAGAGAGAGAGAGAGAGAGAGAGAGAGAGAGAGAGAGAGAGCATTTTGGGTTTCCGATGGTTAAACGTAAAATACCTATATTGAGAGAGAGAGAGAGAGAGAGAGAGAGAGAGAGAGATGGTTAAACGAAAAGACCTCTATTGAGAGAGAGAGAGAGAGAGAGAGATTATTTAGATGTTGTATGACCTTTCTTGAACATTTGTAGAGATGCAGAGAGAGAGAGAGAGAGAGAGAGAGAGAGAGAGAAATTATAATTATATGTTGTATGACCTTTTCTTGAACATTTTTAGAGAAGCAGAGAGAGAGAGAGAGAGAGAGAGAGAGAGAGAGAGAGAGAGAGAGAGAGAGAGAGAGAAAATTACGTAACATGCCTTCTATTCCTTTTCTTGTCTCTCTCTTTCTATGTTGACTTTAAACTAGCTAAGTTTATCAGCAATGATTTATAATTACATCGAAGCATCAAAATTAAATATCCAAATATTGTTAGCACGAGAAGGAAAGCTGCATTTGAATTAATTAATAAATCACTCGGCCGGAACAATTAGTCGGGCCTAATTACTCCCGGTTAAGATTTTTCAGTATTTGACTAATATCATTTCCTACTCTTTAATATCTTTGTTTGTGCCTTTGTTTGCTAATTGCTTAGAATATATGCAAGATAAACTCAGAGCCATGCCCGCGTATTTCCACATTTTCTCTGTTTGGATTGTGAAAACTCCTTTATAACTTTATTAACTCTCTTTTTATTCATGATTTTTATAGTCTTCACTCTTTTCCATGTGGTATTATGGTAACCTCCCGTCGGCCTCTTCTGAAAACTGTGTGGACTGTAATATTCTTTATGGATATTATATTCCATTTCAGTTCATATCTTGCCAGTAACAGTTCCTCATTGAACGGGTTGGTATCGTTCTCGGCTAGCACTCTGCTGGGCCCGCGTTCAATTCTCCGACTGGCCAGTGAAGAATTAGAGAAATTTATCTCTGGTGATAGAAATTCATTCCTCGTTATAATGTGGTTCGGATTCCACAATAAGCTGTAGGTCCCGTTGCTAGGTAACCAGTTGGTTCTTAGCCAGGTAAAATAAATCTAATCCTTCGGGCCAGCCCTAGGAGAGCTGTTAATCAGCTCAGTGGTCTGGTTAAACTAAGGTATACTTAACTTGCCAGTAACGGCTTCACCTCGTGTGGGACAGAACAGAACCCGTTGAATGACACTGGCTTAGGGATAAGAGAGGAATGGGCAACAAGTAAAGAGTAGTAGAGGTGATTCTTAGCTAGACACACTGAGTGACAACTTCAGGTCATAAATTCGCAGTTATCAGTGCCTGTTGTTTCTGTATAGTCTCGGAATGAATGAGATCAAGCTTGTCAGGATGTGACTATCCCTGTTATCAAGGGCGTTCTCAATTATTATTATTATTATTATTATTATTATTATTATTATTATTAGTACTAAGAATATATCAGTCAACATCTGTATCTACCGTAACATTTTCTGTTAATACTCATAAAATACGGGGTCATGAAATCATGCGACTAAAATTCGCTATTTTCAAAGAACACAAACTAAGTATATCAGGACATGCAGAATTCCCCATTGAAATTGCAAATGAAAAAAATCAATCTTATAAAACTAGAAATCAATCAGAGAGAGAGAGCGAGAGAGAGAGAGAGAGAAATGAGTTCATTACTTACCGACCACGTTAAGTGCATACGTACACGGCACCCGTGTCCGTCCTACGCGATTTCTTGCGTAGCAAATGACTTGAATCGGAGCTGTTGGGGTAATGGTGGCATAAGACTTGACCGGTGACGATGGATCAACGCGATGAGGCAGAAGGGAATCCTTAGCAAGAAGGTCGTCCTCTTTCGGCCACGAAGGAGGTAGAGGAGGTACCTCCTTGGACATGGGATTGTGCGTCATCCTGTAATCAGGGTCCGAGGGCAGAGCCTGACCCGGGGGTAAATTCAGGACATTCGAGAGATGCGGTATTTGCTGGGGTACTTCACCTCCTCCCGGTATGACCATGCCCTTAGGATCGACTGCCTTGGGTATGGGCATAGGCGGAGGAGGCGCCACCATCCAAGTGAAGGAGATGTCCTTAGGAACTGCTTCCATTTGACAAGATAGTTTTATAGTCTTGTTTGCGGCGACCACCAGTTGACTTTGTGGGTTCCCTGAGCAGTAAGGAGCGTCTGAAGGATAAGAGAGAAAAAAATTAAGTCTTTGGGAGCGCCAGAGGAGTGTGTGTGCATGATTTATAAAATTCGATCAGATATATCAGAGGAAGACTTAATTCATTCGAATATGCCGGTGTCTCTGAAAGTAGCTGAGCAAATAGCATTCAAATTCTCGAGTAGGTAAAGATCAATCCGGAAAATTTGTAAAAAGTTACTGGACAGATTTTAATCTGTTTGCATCTAAGGAATATGTAGGAAATTATTACAAAGAATTATTTTTTTGGAATTATGACTGGTATAAATGAACTGTAAAATGCTTGATGATTATGCAAATCCCAGAAGAGGCAATTGTTTTAATCAACTGTAAGCACTGAATGGCAGCAGATTGGGGAAAAAATAATCAAATGAACTTTAATCTTTTCAGAAGCAACTTAGGAAGAAAAAAGCCAAACATCAAATAGATCAGTGGTTCCCAATCTGTTTCATTACATCACCCATTTACTAACTTCTTCAAGTTTGTGTTACCCACATCATCAAATGTAATTACAATAGTATAGATTCCATAAATCTATAATAAAACAAGGTAAGTCTTTTTCCACAATTAAGGGTATTATTACCTCCACCAAAAAATGTTTGAAAAACAAAACAAAAAAGAACGAAGCAAACCTTTACTGAGGTTTCTACAGAGACGACTGCAAAGATACGGTGGTAAACTGTTGAAAGCAACCACTCAACTGAGATTCAGCACTCACCAGTTCAACTGCCAGTCTGCCAGTCAGGCAAAGTTGCCAACTCATGTTTTTATTCAATTTCTAAAGTTTAAGATACAAATTATAAATCATATAGTAGGCTCCCATTACCCACACAGATTATCCAAATTACCCACTTGTGGGTAATTACCCATAGGTTGAGAACCACTAAAATAGATAATAATCACAAGAGTCATTTTAGGAAGAAGTTAGACATATTAAATGATCATACTGTGTAATTTTCAATTTGCCTCCGTCCCCATTGTCTAGTACAAAGTATACATATGATTGGGAAATGTTATTTTCCTTGTTCTTTGGTTCAATAGGGTATTCAGGGTTATAAAACTTGTGTAAGTCTGGCATAAGAGAACGTGCACTACATCAAAATGAACGAATGGCTTACCTTGATACTTATAAGATAAGGAGAGATTCGAAATACATATATGCAATGGTTTACACATACTGTATTAAATATTTCTTTTATTCAGTGCATAAGCGTGGTAAATCTACTTACATATAAACATTCTTAAAGACAGGATAACGAGCGAGGGAGGTAGTACTAGAGCAACTTCAAAACATTGAGTAGTGGAGAGAGAGAGAGAGAGAGAGAGAGAGAGAGAGAGAGAGAGAGAGAGAGAGAGAGAGAACTTAACTTAGGAGTGACTTAACTATAATAAATGTACATACATGCAGACATAATGACAGGATAAAGAGCTAAGGATCTAGAACGAGAATGAAAGATATTTCCCTATGAACGTCTTCAAAATATTGAGTAGTAGTAGTAGTAGTAGTAGTAGTAGAGAGAGAGAGAGAGAGAGAGAGAGAGAGAGAGAGAGAGAATTTAACTCACGAGCAACTTTATTATAAGCCTATGTAATACACACAGACATATATCAAGTCAGAATTAATAACGAAGGAGGTAGAACGGGAATAAAAGATATTTCCCACGAACGTTTCAAAATATTGAGTAGAGAGAGAGAGAGAAAGTTCAGAGTTCAACTTACGAGCGACTTTTAGATGGACGGCATTGGAGTGTCCATCCCCTTCGGAATTGGAGGCCAGGCAGGTGTACAACCCAGAGTCATTGCGATTGACAGGTGTGATGACGAGCGACGTGTTATTCCGACGCCATCTCCTCCCGGTGACTGACACGACGCGACCCTTTCGGGAAGAAGAAGGAGAAGAAGAAGAAGATTCAGGTGATCAGTATCATTAAATCATCACAGTTTGTCTTCGTTAATTACCGCTCGCCCTTAAAGAAGAATTAAGAGTTATTAGATCATCGCCATCAATAAATCATCGGTGTTTGTTTTCGTTAATTGCGACTGGCCCTGAAATGATGGGATGAGAAGGATTATCAACATTGTCTAGTCATCAGCTGCTTCTTTTGTTAATTACTAATACATTATGCAAATGAACGCGAGGGTATAATAAACAGTATGCTTATGTTTTCCCCTTTTCCTATAGCCTTCTTTTTAAGCGTTTTTGCCTTCACTTTAACCATAACTAAAACTTCCAGGAATAGAATAAATTCATTTATGAATATTTGGATGCAAAGCCCCGCCGGATTTCCCATAAGAGAACTCTTAACTGTTGCTTTCCGGAACGCTGGTCGTCATGATAAACAACATCAGGGATAATTTCACCAACAGTTTTAGGAAACAGACGAGCACAAAACCGGAGGCTTGCGTAAGAATGCGGCAATAAAGAAGAATTTCCCCAAGGGTTAACTTCCACCAAAATCCTCATGCCCTCAGACCCTATACTGCACCGAAAAGAAAACAAAAAAAAAGTACATCGATATATCACATTACAGTAGACATTACATTCAACATGGCACAATATATCACGTCCATTGCGTACACGCTATATTTCAGCCCAGCAAAGTTAAATTTATGTGCGGTATTACACATATACCTGACATATCATAGGATGCCTTTTTTCGGGGTTTTTTCCCACCTATTTCTTTCTCACTCGCATTTTGTTGTTGTTTACAGAGGCATTTTAGAAACAGGTATTTGTATCGTCATTGAAGTTGTTTTTTAATTCATGTAAGTACATATTCATCTTTCTGTAATTTATGATTATTCATTGCTATATGGTTTTCATATATTATGTGTTTTTTTTTTCTTTTTTTTTTTTTTTATTTCTCGTTAGTGTTTTAATTCATGTAACTACATAATTATACATCTTTCTGTAATTTATAATTATTCATTGCTATCTGGTTTTCCTATATTATGTTTTTTTCCTTTCTTTTTTTACATTTTTTTTATTTCTCGTTAGTGTTTTAATTCATTTAACTACATAATTATACATCTTTCTGTAATTTATAATTATTCATTGCTATCTGGTTTTCCTATATTATGTGTTTTTTTTTCTTTCTTTTTTTACATTTTTTTTATTTCTCGTTAGTGTTTTAATTCATTTAACTACATAATTATACATCTTTCTGTAATTTATGATTATTCATTTTTTTATTTCTCGCTATCTGGTTTTCATTGCTATATTATGTGTTTTTTTCCTTTCTTTTTTTACATTTTTTTTATTTCTCGTTAGTGCTTTCTCCATTACGTTTTATTGCGGAAATTTTAATAGCCAACTCTCTTGCTGTTTGTTTATTTGTTGTTCTTTATCTTGCCCATTCCTCTTCGCTTTCCTTTTCACGAAGAGGCATTATATTCAGAGGAACAATGCCTCGCAAGTTAATGGCCATTACTAATGTTCCATACGAATTCGTATATAACAGTAATAATCTCATTATGATTATTATAATGAGATCCTCTTTTGCTGTTGTAACTTGGAAAGAGATTGGCTTTTCAACTGCATCATTTGTTTTGTTTCTCTTATTTTTGTTACGTAAAATAAATGAAACACTTGATGTAGTTGCAACGGCAATCTCTTATGAAAATAATAATAATAATAATAATAATAATAATAATAATAATAATAATAATAATAATAATAATAATAATAATAACCACCAGCATATAACAAAAGTTAGAATAATGTTCATTGTCATCATCATCATCATATAATGAAAGTTGGAATAATAATAATAATCATCATCATCATCATATAATAAAAGTTAAAATAATCATCATTGTCATGGTCATATATTAAAATCTAGAATAATCATCATTATCATCGTCATATATTAAAAGCTAGAATAATCATCAATATCATCGTCATATAATAAAAGTTAGAATAATCATCATTATCATCGTCATATAATAAAAGTTAGAATAATTATCATTATCATCATCATATAATGGAAGTTAGAATAATCATCATTATCATCGTCGTATAATGAAGTAAGAATAGGCTGATCATCATTATCACCGTCGTATAATGTAAGTTAGAATAATCATCATCATCGTCTTATAATGAAAGTTAGAATAATCATCATTATCACCGTCGTACAATAAAAGCTAGAATAATCAACATTATCATCGTCGTACAATAAAAGCTAGAATAATCATCAATCATCATTAACATTGTCGTATAATAAAAGTTAGATAACCAACGATAAACAGTATTTTCGAAGATTCATGATCACTCCTCATTATAGGCGAAAAATGCTGTAAAGGAAATGAGGCTTAAGCCCTATATGCGAACTCCAACAGCGCACACTTCCTGTACAGGCGTGTTAATGCCATATTCAATTCAGTACTTCGTATTTCTTTTAGGCGAACTCTGAAATCATCAATAACTTTAAAATTCATAACATGTTTTTATTACTAGTAGAATGCTTGGCATTACCATGGGTCAAAAGACATCTAGAAATAGCACAGAACAGTTAATGAAAGCAAACTCGGTTTAGTGAAAAACTTTTAAATTCCTGGCAAAAATATCATATCGGAAACAAAATTATCTCCCACTGTTTATTTTTTTTCAGTATATGTTGCACAAAGCTACCGAGACACTGTCAAAGTTAAGAGTATATTTAATAATCTAATTGTGTAATTTATATTTGGCTAATTTTGTATATTAAATAACAAAGAGTTATGTATATCTAATTCTTGTATATTAAGAACACAGGTCTAAGTGGAAGTGAAACAATTTCATATATTTTAAATTATTTTTTAACATAACATTTCCAATTTTAATTATTGTAATCTTTTAAAAGTATTTTTCTAAATGAGTGGAAATCAACGGATTTTTCGACCCAGCTCCCATTCCAAATTTATATTCACCCTCAAATCGCAGAGCGGGTCACCTTCACAAAATTGGGCAGTATTTATTACATTCCCATAAAAACAAAATAGAGAGATCGAATTCGAAAACTACAAGATAAACAGATCTATAAAATCAAGCACAAGTGGTTTTTGGGGTCAAGGTTCGTAAGTCTGCCTCTGTTGCAAACTTACCAAGGAGATGGTCCTCTCGATTTTATCGGTTTAAGGATTCACGATTGAGTTTCGTGTCGAAAAATCAATAAACTGAAATTTTGTGAAAAGTTGAATATGTAGACCACCGTGGATAGGTACACTCACTTTTGAAGGGAAGAGGGATACACACACGCGCGCGCGCGCGCGCGCGAACTCTCTCGAATCTGTTTAGTTTTTATATTGCCTGCTCACTTGTTCGTTTATCTTTTGTGCATGGAAGGACTTAAATGTATACATAACCTTTTTCTGCTTGTTTGCTCAGCAGCCTCTGTCTACTTCAATGAACAGATGATCCTGCAGTCCTTGACATTTGATATTCTCTCTCTCTCTCTCTCTCTCTCTCTCTCTCTCTCTCTCTCTCTCTCTCTCTCTCTCTCTCTCTCTCTCATATATGTGCCCCCAGCATCCCCCGAAAATAGCAGTGGCTAATCCATTTATTTCCTAGCTGAACTGCCCAACAACTTTCCAAAAACATTTCAGCTTTTGCGGAAATTGCCTTCTAATCAGAATATTTCTTCCCTAAATTTCTCCGAGAATTTACCGCATAAAGGCAGAGCTGGTGATTCGGAAATAGAAAATTCCTGCTATTAGCCTCTTTTATGCATCTACACTATTTCCTAGTTTATTTATTTGCTTATATGTCTGTTATTATCGTTATTGTTATTGTTGTTGTTTTTAAGCCGTAAACACAAATAAAAAACAATTAAAAAGAACCAAAGCAAACGGAAGTATGTTTAAGTACCCATAATACTGTTACGTTATATTATCCTCTGTTTCTCAGTAAACGAAGAGAATGGAAGCTGATCATTGTAAAATGAGCATCGCGTAACAACCCTTAAATGCAGCCAATAAAAGCGGCTGTACAGTAGAGATCCCATTTCGAACGCAAGCTTTGGGAAGAGGGTAGAGCACATTCTGTGAAAGGTACGAAATATTTTTTAGAAAATGTAGATTACGGGGTGCTTCCGGTACCCTGAGGGGAAGAAAATATTCCAACACAAGTGTCTGAATTTCTGATGCATGGTGCAAATGAAACTACCATTTGGTGGGAAGTCTAACAAGCAATACATGAAAAGCTGTGAAACGGATTCTTCGGTGTAGAGGTGACACCTAAGTGTTATCACTTATTCAGAACTATTGACTGAAGTAACCTGTGACTATCGCCAAGAACTGATTTTTAATTTAAATCTTTAATTCTAGCTTCCGCCCGATAGAAGTTATGCATATAAATATATGAGCTTAGTTAGTGGCAAATGTTTTGTATGTAAATACGCAGAGGTGAACACGTAGAAACATTTATGCACAAGCACATTTCACCAAACGAGAGACCGGAGTTCGATTCCACGGAGAAGCAGGTTGAACCCGTTTCTAGGAAAATTCATTCTGCATCTATTGAGCTAAGCAGTGAACGACAATGAAATATATATATATATATATATATATATATATATATATATATATATATATATATATATATATATATATATATATATATATATATATATATATATATATATATATATATATATATATATATATATATATATATATATATATATATATATATATATGTGTGTGTATATATATATATATATATATATATATATATATATATATATTAGTGTGTTTGTTAGTGTGTATGGAGAAAGAATGGAGGGAATAGTATAAAATTCAAAAGTGTTTAGGCGAACGGGAAAAGACGACCTAGAAACGAATGAAGAGATATTGTAGAGGAAATACTGGAATGGGCGAGCCTCGCCATCCTGGCAGCGGGACTACATTACACGATAATGTTGAATGGCTCAGCACGTGTAAGGGATTTGGCACGCTGATGGTGAGTCTACTGTGTTATTGAAGTCTCCTGCGGTAGAACTGTGAATGTGGCAGTTACGGTTTCTTTTTTATTTCGTGGGAGACACCCCAGCTCAAGGCAACAGCTTAGTGTTGAAAAAAATATGTGGATGTAATTCAGGCAGTCAGTTTATAACTGGCTGATGGTGTCAGTGGCGTAGGATGCTAAGACAGCATGTTCTAAGATAGGGAGCGCTAGTCATGGGTAGTGGACCCTTTGGTGTGATGCATTGCTCTTATCCATTGAGGCCAATGACACTTTTACTTCTCTAGGGTACTGTTAAATAAAACATTACCATTGCCGCTACCTTTTTTTTTTTTTTCAAAAAGACAAATAGAAATAAAAGATTGATTCTTGAGGCGTTTAGTCTACGTAAATATGGTACAAGAGATAGGGATTCACGACTGTTTATTTGTTTAAGGATGTTAAGGCATTTATTAAGATCAAAGTGAAAAGGCAGCAAGTCCAGAACTGCGAGGGGAATTGGTAGAGGTTTTTGCGTCAGGAAAACTTCAGGGATAAGTGGAACAATACGAATGTACTAGTCCAGTAATTGTAAAGGGAAAATTAGGTTTTAGCAGAAGAAAATATTGGGGTAGCATATATATATATAGCCTAGGAATATAAAAAAAAAAGTGTGCCAGTTCGGGAGAGTTTCACGGAGAGTATGAAACAGTGTGTATATGTGTTTGGAAAGCAAGAGTTAGTACACACAGAATGATTTAAGTGCAAAAATAGGAGAAAGAGAAGGGATGGCATAGTTGATAGGTTTGAAATTGCTTTCTGGGATGAAAGCGGATACAGAAATGCTTGTGAATCCTTGTTGTGAATTGGCTTTATCGTTTGGAGTACTGTTTGCAAAGAATATTCATGCGTAAAGAGTAAGTTCATGAATACGCTGGTGGGTAGAACAGCAGCTTGAGGTACATCAGATCACACATGTCTGAAGCAAAAGTGGAAATAGAAGGCAAAGAAGAAAGGTAAGTTTGTTGTAAAAGAAGGTACAACAGCCAATAGAAAAAAAAATTAATTAGAATAATAAAACAGCACTTAAGACATTAAAATGAAGAGGTTTAATGATGAAACTGCAAAACTTAGATGTGGCAGCACAGTCACAAGGGAACAGTTATCCAGTTAAAGGTGCAAAATAAGTAAAACATGAATACAGTAAACGATACATTAATGAAATTTAGTGTATAGTGAAGGAAAACCAAAGAATCCTCAAAGCGCAGATATAGGATGCATTAAGGGGGAAAAATTTTGCCCCTGGAGGATAGGAAAGTAGAGGCAATAAAAGGTTTAATGAATGAGCAAAAATATCATTGAATAACAGTCGTAAATGAAGAGTTGCAATCTGAGAAGAATGCAGTCCTGTGACAATGTAAAACTGACATTGGTTACTAAAAAGTAAGAAAGCTCACACAAAGACACCAATAGGGGATGGGATTAAATGTGATAAATTTTAATATGATGAAGACGCGGTTCAGAGATAACTTCCTAATGAATAGGTGATAGGGCTAAGAGGGAATGTGAGAGGTTACTGTAAGAGTTTTCGGATAAAATTTCTTTCTATGATTAGGTGACTTATACAGTAGTAAAATTTTATTTTAAAAATGTATCGAAGATATATATAATATATAAGATATATATATATATATATATATATATATATATATATATATATATACACATATATATATATATATATATTATATACATATATCGAAGATATATACAGTATATATATATATATATATATATATATATATATATATATATATATATATATATATATATATATATAGATTATATATATCGAAGATATATATATATATTGATATATATTTATATTTATGCATATATATATATTTTATATATATTTATATATATACATATATTATATATACATATATATATATATATATATATATATATATATATATATATATTTATTTATATATATATATATATATATATATAAATATATGTATATATATATCTATAATATATATATATATGTATATATATATTCGATCATTTTTCTAAATGCAATTAAGCTACAAATTTCTTGTAATATCCAATTCGAGCTGCTTGGATATTAAACAACATTTGTTGCCTATATTTATATATATATATATATATATATATATATATATATATATATATATATATCATATATGAATATATGTATATACATCTTCGATAAATTGACTTCCCAGCTATAGTAGAGTATATTGCTAATTATTCCAATCATAGAGGAGCACAGCAGATATGTGTATATCTAAAATTAGTTTCATTCACAATCCTGGTAATTTTTATTCATATTACTGAGCCAAGCTAAAAGAATATTATTTACCTTTACCCGAATTTTCACTTATATTCATCACCATTCGGAAAGTTGAGAACTCAAACAGTGTACATAACGTACATTAGGTCCGTATATTTTTTATTTTTATGTATAAATCCGTTAAGTTACGGAAAATGCATGTGGAGTCCCATAGTCTTTGAATTTCATAAATTTTATATTCTAATAGTTTCTCGCTACCGGGCATCAGTTTGCTGTAGGACGAAGTTTTCGTAATGATTTATATTATGATGTTAAGTTGTGGTCTTCATGACTTTTGACATTTCCTTTCAACGCCAGGTTTTTGGCTTTCACGGTTATTACACCACATTTTTTCCATTCATTTTTGATGCCTCGGTGACATTAGATTTTAATATTTGGTAGGCTTCCCGCTTTTTACTAACACAGATAAACAGGTTTAATGATTTTCTGCAATAATAATAATAATAATAATAATAATAATGAAAACGACACAAAATCACGCTATATAGTTAATAATACTCGTAGGAGAAAAGACCCATTAAGCGAAAATCGTTTCTATTTTATTCTTTCTATACATATTTTTACAAATGAACAATTTCCACACTTATTGCGATAGCTTCTGCTATCATCATCGAAACTATATTCGAAGGTAATTGCAAACGCTATTGTAAGCTAGGAATAGTATTGCGTTGTAAATTGCTCATATGTAAAAGTGTGTGTATCATGAGAAAATAAAAACGTAAATGTAAATTACAGGGTCTGTTTCTATTACTACTACTACTGCTAATACTGCTACTATTACTGCTACTACTACTACTACTACTACTGTGAATTCTCTGTCATAATTTTGGATATGAGGCATAATAATAATAATAATAATAATAATAATAATAATAATAATAATAATAATAATAATAATGTAATTAATAATAATAACAATGTGTTATATTATTATTATTATTATTATTATTATTATTATTATTATTATTATTATTATTATTATTATTACCCTTCATATCCAAAATTATG
Organism: Macrobrachium rosenbergii; assembly: GCF_040412425.1. Classification (NCBI taxonomy): domain Eukaryota; kingdom Metazoa; phylum Arthropoda; class Malacostraca; order Decapoda; family Palaemonidae; genus Macrobrachium; species Macrobrachium rosenbergii. The sequence goes on from NC_089764.1 coordinate 17,265,882, forward strand.
ACAGAAAATTCATAGCTGTATCTTGCGCATCACGAACAAATTTTAAGCAAGATTTTCATCGCCTTACATTGTGCAGCCATGTGATGTTGTAGGCAGGAGGGTCTGCCCTCACGGAGCAGAAGAACGTAATGCTCTTTCCCTCGAGGACTTCTCTGCCACCTCCGCCGTCTGCGCTCCTGTGTCCTCCCTCCACCAGGAGCTTCGACTCCGGGACGTCTGTTCAAAAGGAGAGGAAAAGGATTCTTGAATTAGATTACGCGGAGATGTTCAAGCAGGAGATGGATGTTTCAGTGGAGGTATTAATCAATAAGAAAGCTCTCAGACTAACTGGAATATGTTTCTGAAGAGATATAAAGTGGTATGAAGATTTTAAATCATCGAAACAAAATATATGTTTTAAAATGATGCATAAATTAGAAACGCGTTTTCGACCAACAGAAAATATTTACAAAGAGAAATTCACTATAGTAATGTTTCCAAGTAAAAAAAAACTTTCACGGAGGAATTTATAATGAAAGAGCTTCCAAAATCAAAGAAATGCAGTATATGATTATGATTTTAAAAAACTAACACTGATTCCAAATATTTGAAAGAGCATAAAATAAAGCAGTTGGTTACTCAACTGAGACTCAAACTGTTGAAACAGATTGTTAATCATATTTTTTTTCTCTTTAACTAACTCCAAATCCATTTAAATTCATGATAGTACTTAATTGTTTTGTAACATCGAATTGTTTCCTATGGCAGTATTACAAAGTTAGCGCAGAATGTGACACATACACACACACACACACACACACACACACACACACATATATATATATATATATATATATATATATATATATATATATATATATATATATGTGTGTGTGTATATATATACACATACATACATCCATGCATACATTCATTTCCAACGGGCTGAGCGAGAGCCCATGACAGCACAAGGCTGGCTTAATCTTTAACGAACGAACAATAAATATATATATATATATATATATATATATATATATATATATATATATATATATATATATATATATATACAAATATATATAGATATATGTATATGTGTATATATATATATATATATATATATATATATATATATACTGTATATGTATGATTACATCAGATTCTAGTTACATTTCTTTGTTGGGTAAAATTTACAAAGAAATGTTTTTTACATGTTAGAAAATGAACAGTGCAGAAATAAACAAGACCCAGAAGCTTTTTTCGGAAGGAAGCTGGAGGAAATTGGCCATTTCTCTAAACAAATGACCGTAAGATAATTGACGTATAAGTAGGATATTAATTCTGTTCCCTCCACCCACTCAAATGTGCGATAGATATAATTGAATTATATAAAATTAGTGGCCATACATGATGATGAATATGAATGCGGCAAATTAACAAGATTAGAATTTACTCAGTAATACCGGTGAACGCCTGATTCAATTAAACACCTCTCATAAGCTGGAAGGAATGAACTCCATTAGGATATCGCCTTTGTTGTTGTTGTTATTATTATTATTATTATTATTATTATTATTATTATTATTATTATTATCATTATTATTAATATAGGTATATCAGCATTCTTATTTTCTGATATATTTTCAGTTTTAGTCATTCCTTTTTCTGTTGGGAAAAGCTCATGCAAACATCATCTTGTATTCATATAATCCATCAAAGTGTACGGACACATTACTGCTTGCTACATTTCACTCGTGGAG
>NC_089764.1:17277620-17300120 GCF_040412425.1 Macrobrachium rosenbergii
AATCCGGTGTTAGGTCAGGTCGGGTCATTTTAAAGAGGCTGCTTCCGTCTTCCCCCAAAGCATCATGAACTAAAGTTTTTGAATGATTTTTTCATAGGGACCACTAATGCCATGATAAAGTGTTCAGTTAAAGTCAACTCTTACTAAGCTCTCGTCGTTTCATTCCAGAACTTACAGAACATCGTGATGATGGTAGAGGCATCGGTGATGTTGGCAGAAATGTGCGCATGCGCCGGGTCGGAAGTTGTGAGGCGACAGGTGAGACGAGAATTCCGGTGCCTCTGTTCCAGTCCGCTTATGGTGAGCTGGTTGATCACCACGCCCTTCTCAGCAGAGGCCCAGGTCGTGTCTATCTCGACTCCTTCCAGAAGCCAGTCCAGGCTCAGGACCTTGGAGTCCCCTGAAAGAAGAAAATAAATTTTGGGAGAAAACTGACCAATTTTCATTTTATTTTGTTAAGACTTGCTCTTTGATAAACAAGGAGTAGTCTTGAGAAATCTAAGTTTTTAGCTAATTAAGTCTGCAGATCATATTTATTATTATGACCCAGACGTACTCTTTGATAAAGAAGTTGTTGTGAGAAATCTAAATAATTAATTCATGAACTTAATAGATTACATTCATTATAATGGCCATCAATAAATGGTTTAGACATGATATTATAAAAGTCTCTGCTTTTCAAAATTCACTGCTCTGAACATTGTATCAAACCCAAGCACGGACGCCCACAGCATATTTTCCAAGGGCGGGGCTGGCAAATCTTAATACATACATGGATAGTTTCCGGTATCAAGCAGACAAACACATTTTGACCCTTTGAACTAGTTTAATTCTAAAAACAGTATTATATATATATAAATATAGTATATATATATATATATATATATATATATATATATATATATATATATATATATATATATATATATATATATATATATTTATATAAATTTTCCCAGGATTTCGGTTAGAGGGCAAGTACCCACCCGCCTTTGCCCCTACGTGAGGGCGCCCATGAACCCAGAATCAAACTGTGCCTCAGTTCGCTGTACCCAAAATGATTCACCAGTTGCCGGAAATGTTTACACCAAATGAAAATATTTCAATCGTGTTCATTCAACTAGTGTGAACCTTTTCCAGAATATTATAATGGGATCATTTGCCATGAATTTTTAACGAATTCTCTCATTAATTTGAGCAGCTTCGTTGACTTTAGAAGAATCGTTAGTCGGTGCCAGTTAAATGAATTCCCCTTATTGTTTTATGTACGAAATAACAGAGTATAGTATACTTTCATACTTTCATTTGAAACTGATTATAAAGAAGTTTTTTAATCAAATAAAACAAAGGAAAGACATGAATGGCGGAAATTTTTACAAAGCCGATTCACGTCACGCGCTAGTGGAGCCGATGATGATGATGATAATGATCAGTATATAATTGACCTTTATTGTTCGGAGGACTTATGATAAGATTTTCAAGGGGTTAAGTGTGAACATTGAAACCGAAAGCTTTTAACTCTTTTCAGTCTCTAAAAGTTAAACCAAGACCTCATTGAAATAAATTTCATATTAGTAGTAGTGCCTGTGATAATATTACCATACGTTGAATTATTATCAGGGAATGGAAAAGGATGCAAAAAGAAAATATTCTATGGAAATCCTTCGTGCACATTAAGTGGAAAGGCAGTATTTTTGGACTGAAATGTCAAGAGTGAATAACAGTTATTTGAACTCTAGAAGTTGCGCTGTTAAGGAAATAAGTTAAGGGGATATTGCTTAGGAAGTTTCTCTCTCTCTCTCTCTCTCTCTCTCTCTCTCTCTCTCTCTCTCTCTCTCTCTCTCTTAGAAAATTTAAACACGAGGAAATACTATTAAAGTAAACCGTCCCACATAGCATGCTCTCTCTCTCTCTCTCTCTCTCTCTCTCTCTCTCTCTCTCTCTCTCTCTCTCTCTCTAGAAAAAAATTTAAACACGAGGAAATACTATTAAAGTAAACCGTCCGACATAGCATGCTCTCTCTCTCTCTCTCTCTCTCTCTCTCTCTCTCTCTCTCTCTCTCTCTCTCTCTCTCTTAGAAAATTTAAACACGAGGAAATACTGTACTATTAAAGTAAACCGTCCAACATAGCATGCTCTCTCTCTCTCTCTCTCTCTCTCTCTCTCTCTCTCTCTCTCTCTCTCTCTCTCTCTCTCTCTCTCTCTCTCTCAGGAAATTTAAACAGGAGGAAATACAATTAAAGTAAACAGTCCGCCACAGCATGCTCTCTCTCTCTCTCTCTCTCTCTCTCTCTCTCTCTCTCTCTCTCTCTCTCTCTCTCTCTCTCTCTCTCTGTGGAAAATTTGACCAGGAGAAAAATACATTTAAAGTAAGCCGTCCACATATCATGTAAAAAGTTTAGGCCAAGTCGCAAGAGAAGGCCCAATTTCAAAAGTATGTTTGAGGTCGAGACGTCTCTTTCCAAAGCTACAGAAGCCTAACCATTCACTAAGGCACTGAGAGTTATTCAGCCTTCACCTCTTGAGTATAAAATCTACCGAGTTAAGAGATCCCATTATATGAGCGTTTTACTTGATACATCTGTGAGTGGATCGACAGGGCTCCTCATGCATTCAGCCAAAAGCTCAGACAGTTCTTTCATACTGTGGAAACTGACCTGTACAAGTACTTTGGATGATTCCTGTATAAAAGAAGTATATTTTCCTGGGTTTCTTCCCTTCTGAAACAGGTATATTTTCCTGGTTTTCACTGGAAATTAAAAATTCGTCGAAATTTGTCTTAATTCCCCAAAAGTTAGGTTTTCTCCAGAGGGTGTGTGGTACGTATCCATTACAAGGCTGGAAATAATTCAGACTATCCATGAAAAGTTATGATTAGTTCCAGTATTACGCTGAGTGCCAAATCTTGTTCAGGTTCCTTTTTCGGGTCGATGAACCGTTCAGGTTTTCATTCTGACGCTTAAATGACTTGAATAAGTTTTTCGAGAATAGGGAATACTTCGAGCTGATATTGTTTCTTATTCTAGCCGATCGACACAAACCGGTTATGAAATTTCAAGTCGATCTTAAATATATTTGCATGAAAAGGTACAGATAAAGGTAGATATTTAATATAATAACGCGAATTTAAACCCATAGCAACACTCAGACTACTCAAGGACATACCTCTGCCAAAGCCACTCAACAGTTAGTAAATCAACTGGCTCCCATGAATGCATGACAGTGCCATCGTTATTAAATTTGCGGTGCCGGGACGTCGGATTTCATTTGCCCTCATGGCTGCAAATCAAATCTTCACCAGTGCGCACTAGGAACCTGATTATACGGTCAAGATCACATAGAGAGTTCATGCATACGCAAATCCCAAACTTTGCAGGCATATATTTATTTACATCCATTTCTCTTGTTTTTTAAATTGAGGAATAATATTCATTTGGGTGACGCCTTAAAGATGACTTATGTTTGTTCATAGACAAAGGAGATTTGACAAAGAAGATCTGACGTGGCTTTTCAGACCGACAAATAATTACATCCTCAGCAATTTCCAGCAACTCGAGGATATCAAAGGAGATTGATTTTGCTCGAGATATTTCGTTTCATTCCTGTATTTCCTGTCACCTTCTGTTACTTCCCTCTGTTGAGCACCATAATCCTTGGAAGCTTGAATTTCAAGTCAGTGGCCCCTGAGGGCTTGTTCCATGTGAAAAGGGTTCATCTTCTGATTAATAATAATAATGATAATAACATATGAAACACTACTTCTCCCAGCTTCATTTGGCAGGTAACGATAACAACAACAGCAAAAATAATAGCAACAGGATTACAAAAGCAAAGCCATTTATTGACATCTTACGATAATGAAATCTTGGAAAACGGGAAGAAAGAGAAAAGACAAATAGTTAAACCTTACCATGATTGGCTTGACAAGCGAGAGAGAGGCTGTCGCCCTCGGCCAGCGGACCGACACTTGGGCCTTCCAAGGGCATGCCAGTGGTATCCGTCAATTCCACGTCGTAGATCGTCTCTGTCCGGAATGACAGGTGATAGACAGATGGATCAGAATTTCATGTATACAGACGCAGTACATATGTGGAGCAAACTATTTCTCTGTGTGTGCTTAATTTTCTATAAAGAAAGACCAGGCTTTTACCCTAATTTTATTCATGTTCTCACCCGTAGATCGTACTTATACATGCGAGTTTATAGAGTGAATAATATGCCCAATAACCAAAAACCCGTAATGGCATTAAGGTAGCTTAATCTAATAGCAGTGAATTTAAAATGTGAGCACTTGATTGTATTTTTGCGAAAAAGTGTACGCGCGTGCATACGTCTGCGAAAAGAAATATATTTACACACACACAATCAAAACATATTTCTGTCTATCTATCTATCTATCTATCTATCTATCTATCTATCTATCTATCTATCTATCTATCTATCTATCTATCTGTCTATATATATATATATATATATATATATATATATATATATATATATATATATATATATATATATATATATATATATATATATGTGTGTGTGTGCGTGTGTATGTGTGTATATTTTAGCAGTGAGGTGTGCTTGCATTGACACCTGATGATCAATGTGCGTGTATCTATACAACAGCAGTAAGATACATGAGTCTAATATTATTTGATAAACAATCAATAATATAAGCATGAGTATAATATTGTTAATTGTTAGACAATCAATAATACAATCACACCCACACGCCAGCAGTTACTCTCTTTACCTGGAACGGTGAGGAGAAGTCTCTGCGTCCACGTAGGCGACAAGCGGAAGTGCACGCGACATCTGTACTCGGCCTCGTCCTTCCGAGTGACTTCGCGGATCACGAGAGACGTCCCTCCTCCTCCCTCGAGGGACATCCTACTCGACCTCCTCTTCTTCCCGCCCGTGCGATCTCGCCCTCGAACCGAGTAGCTGTACCCTCCGTCTGCGCCGTTGTACCATCCGGATAGTTCTCTGGAGTTCCGGTCTCCTCCCTCGAAGGCGAGGTCAGGAGCCTCTAACTGACATCCTCCTCCTCCTCCTCCTCCTCCTCCTCCTCCTCCTCCTTCTCTTCCTCCGGTTTCGTCGCTATTCCTCCTCCTCCTCCTGTCCCGTCGCTTCCTTCCGAAGGTCGCCTCGCAAGATCTCTTTCCTCGGCTCTTCTTGATCTCGCTCTGGTCGTTCTTGTCGCGAGCGTCGTAGCTGAATGAAATAAACGAATGAGTGAAGAGACGCAGATACGCAAATCCGTGACTGGTTTACGCGAGTGAATCAACATCTGAATGAATGGATGGTAATGCATTGCGTACAGCTAGGAAAGTGAGAGTAAGTGTAACTGAAAGACGCAGTAATTGGAACATAGAAGTATAATAGTAATATAGGTAAGTAGCAATACTAATATGAAAATAATACAGTACCAATATAAGAAAGATGTAGTAACAGTAATATAAAATTAAAAGTAATATAGAAAAGATATAGTAATAATAATATAAAAGATGTAAAATTAATTTTCCAATGTTACAGGTGGAGCATTTCAAGAGGAATCATATATTCATTCTATTCTTTTCATTTCATTTAGGAGAGAGAGAGAGAGAGAGAGAGAGAGTGAGATTGTTAACGATTGAACCTGCTCATATAAGAAAATGGAAGTAATTTGTCATAGATTTATGTTTATCTATTTTAGTAATTGCTCTTCTGATGCGGCTTTGTACAGATTCCTTGGAAATTATCTGGAAAGTTTTAAGAGAGAGAGAGAGAGAGAGAGAGAGAGAGAGAGAGAGAGAGAGAGAGAGAGAGAGAGAGAGAGGTAAGAACAACAAATAATGACTGTGTAAATCAGAAAAAAGAGCCAGAAAAAGATAAAAAAAAACGAGAAAAATATCATGAAAAGAATCGAATAATGAATAAGAGAAAATAATAGTGAATAGAAGCAGAAATGAGGAAGTGAAATTATAAATAGTTTATGGATTTAATGACCATAAAATACCGAAAAAATAGCGTAGTAATACTGAGTAAGTCCTCTTTTATTTAGCGTATGGCTGGTGACCCGTTGGTGTCAATTGATTACAATAAATTTGGGTTCCAAATTCAATTTCGTGCGGATTACAGTTTTAACCTACATGTAACGTTCGACATAATTATTTCCTACAGTTCATTGGCGCATTTCGGAATACGCAGTAATCACATTCTCAGTTCTATTAAAAAAGAATAAAAAAAAAAAAGGCATTTCAATTTTTGTCAAAGAAAATAATTCATTGGAGGAAAAAAATATATAATTAAACCGGCTCACATTTGCAGCCATATTTGTATCGCGATTTTATTAATGCGACTGAATGAAAAATCGTCGAATGAAAAAAAAAAGTAATTATGGAAACGGCCGCTTCGGAAATCCGTCCTTTTTGTACTGTTCGAAGAAATATCTTTCTCTGAAAAAGGAATATTTCTTTCGGAATTACCGCTCTGAAAATCCTTTTCATTTTCGTGTTACATGTCGCAATATGTTCATCGATAAAAAAAAATCTGATATATATTTCTCCTCTATGTAGAAAGTGTCAATATAATGTTGAACCAAACATGGCTCTTGGTAAGCAATATTTTTGAAAAGTAGAGAGGAGTATTCATGAATGCCTAGTAACAATGTGTGTTATCCGTAGTATTAATTATTTGTTATCCATACTATTGGTGCATTTTCGGTAATGACAGGGCACAAATGAGTTTCTGTATGTACACACACGCGTGCACAATATGCAGGTAAATACCGGAGTGGTGGTGAACGTCATAATTGCATAGCTTTCGGAAAAAAACTTTTTCCATCGTCAGATCCTAAAAATATACTAAAATTAAAAGAAATGTTTTCAAAAAGTAAAAAAAAAAATTCACATTAAAACTGATACTGTACGTGAATAAAGCAAAACGTGCTTTTTCCTTTTAATATACTAATTTTTACTTCGTGTGAATGGTTTTACGTTATGTATGTTTCTTTCAACTTTATTTTTAGGGTCTGATGATGGGAAAAAAAAAATTTCCGGAAGCTGGGCAATAAAGAAATTCATCATTACTGTAGCGTTTATCTTCATATTGAAACTCCGCTTTTCACGGAAGCAAATCGATAGCTCATACAAAGTACAATTCATACATATTATGAAGGAAATAAAAATTAATTCCTCTGTGAGATAAAATCATGTGAATTATGTATAAAATAAAAGTGAATTCCTCTACGAGATAAAATCGTGTGAATTATGTATAAAATAAAAATAAATTCCTCTATGAGACAAAATCGCGTGATTTATATATAAAATAAATGTGAATTCCTCTTTGAGACAAAATCGTGTGAATTGTGTATAAAATGAAGATGAATTACTCTATGAGACAAAATCATGTGAATTATGCATAAAATAAATGTGAATTCCTCTTCGAGACAAAATCGTGTGAATTGTATATAAAATAAAAATGAATTCCTCTATGAGACAGAATCATGTGAATTATATATAAAATAAAAGTGAATTCCTCTACCAATAAAATCATGTGAATTATGTATAAAATAAAAATGAATTCCTCTGTGAGACAAAATCGCGTGAATTATGTAAAAAATAAATGTGAATTCCTCTACGAGACAAAATCGTGTGAATTGTGTATAAAATAAAAATGAATTCCTCTATGATGCAAAATCATGTGAACTATGTGTATAAAATAAAAGAGAATTCTTCTCTGAGATAAAATCGTGCAATATGCCTTTGTCATCTTGACTCGCCAGAAGTGAGTCAGCACCGATGCGCCACTTATTTAATCGCCAAAGGGAAACCTCAGGTAATGAGTTAACACACCAACACAAACCTCCTCTGAGGTTACGTTGCCTTACCTTAGAAAGGGTCTGGAGGTATGGTTGAGGTACCAGAGGACGAGGCTGACTGTGTCGTCAGGGTGAGTTGGATGTCGACAGGGCAGCCTGGCCGTGTCTCCCTTCGCTATTGTCACGGATACCAGTGGCCCTGCATTGACGAGATATAAAGAAAGAGTATTAGGTAGAGCTTTTTTGGCAACAAGAACTTGGTAGAAGTACTTATGAATTATAATTCCCCTTTGGTTTAAGTTATTCCCGTGGTACAGTGAATTTCGATATTAAACTATATTTGTGGCTTAATGTTTGTGATATGCGGATCGCTTATCACTTAAAATTTCTCATTCATTATATAATTCCGAGACTGAGTGAATTTGATATTAAGCGACCTTTGTAGGTTGTATGAATATGAGAAAAAATGTCACAGTGTATGTAACAAAAATTCATAAATATATACATATACATATATATATATATATATATATATATATATATATATATATATATATATATATATATATAATATATATATATATATATTATATCTATACACAAATAATATATATATATATATATATATATATATATATATATATATATATATATATATATATATATATATGTATGTATGTATATAATTATATATATACTGTATATATATATATATTTTTATTTATTTTTGTCACATACATCGTGACATTTTTCCTCATATTCACAAACATTAAGCTACAAAAGTCTTAATGTTTAATATCAAATTCACAAAAAATTCGTCTATGTAAAATTATATATATATATATATATATATATATATATATATATATATATATATATATATATATATATATATATATATATATAAAATCATATATGTAAATATATATTGTATATAATATATATATATATATATATATATATATATATATATATATATATATATATATATATATATATATATATGATGAATAAAAAGAAAAACCTCTAATTCTTTACCACCGTGACCAAAAAAAAAAAAAAGAATAAAAGAATGCGTGAAGAGACGAGGCGCCAACGCCAGGTTATTCCGCTGTTTGTCGAACAAAAGGATATAATCAGCGTAAATGAATCAATGGTTTTGCTGCTCAGATATTCAGAGGGGGAAAAAAGGAAATGTTTTCGAAAGTGACAGTCATTTACGGATAAAAAAGAACAGTCACGGTAATGGTGGAAAATGCAATTCCCTCTGAAACATTTGAATTTGCCAGGAATTTTCGAGGAATTCCGCTGCAAATATGATTTTGGAAAGTTTCCGCAGGTGGGGAGAGACACTACAGCATATCGGAGTAGGGTCGGGACGCTGAATGCTAGGTTTCTGAAGCGATATTTATTTAAATATAATTTCTATCCCTTGGAAACTCGACCCACAAATGTTTCCTCTGCTTCAGGGCTGGAATCATTTGAAGCCACAGTTGAAATCATTCATAACAGGAGTTTCACTTTTACCCAGAAAAATTTCTGGCGCCTTCTTGTATTGGGTATTATTTGATAATCCTTTAATGATAATGCAATCAGGTCGTTATTCTTAGAATTCAGCGTAAATGAATCAATGGTTTTGCTGCTCAGATACAGAGGGAAAAAAGTAATATCCTAACACATTAAACGGCCATCATAATTAGCTTAAACAACGTCGTCGTTTTCCTCTTAGAACCTGCTTGCATCTAGAAAAGGGTGAATGCTGTTTTACAAATTCCAGATTTACCCATCATATATATATATATATATATATATATATATATATATATATATATATATATATATATATATATATATATATATATATATATATATACACATACACACATATATATATGATGTGTATGTGTATGTCTTTAGTATAGTAAGTATATTATTTTTAGTATATTTCCTAGTAGTACACATGCCTACATTGTTTTCCTAAACAGTGTCACTGTACATTTATATTTTTTGCAAATTAAGTGCTAGTTTCTATGTATGCCAAAATTTCTTGTTCAATGAGAAAATAATATTCTTGAATATAAAGGTAAATTTATTGTGTAGAGAATTTCTAAACATTCTCTTAATAACTAAGGCTGACCAGATGATCAAAGAATGGCAGTTTGACGAGGGAGAAAAAGTTTGGACTATAAACTAGTAGGAAAGCACAAACCAGTCTGGTACAGAGTAGAATGAAATCTGTTTCATTGCTCTCAGCAAAGACCTTCACAGTTCTTTGAGCAAGGAGGGCTGTTTTGCACAAACGCCAGAAGCGCTGGGTGTGGATTTACAAATGGCAGACATTAGCAAAACATAACTCTCAAAGGTAATCCAGCTATGCTACGTAAGTGGTCATTATAAAGAGACAGTGAAAGATTTGGTTGTTGAGTTGCTTTCCGATTGCACTTAATCACTCCGTTTGAATATTATTATTATTATTATTATTATTATTATTATTATTATTATTATTATTATTATTATTATTATTATTATTATTATTATTTTCAGAAGATGAAACCTATTCATATGGAACAAGCCCACAGGGGCCATTGACTTGAAATTCAAGCTTCCAAAGAATATGGTGTTCATTAGGAAGAAGTAAGAGGAGGCAAAGAGAAATACAGAAAGAAGAGATTTCACTTATAAAAAAAGAAAAATAAATCAATAAATTAATAAATTGATAGAAATGTATTAAAATGCAAGGAGAATAGTAATAGGGTAGTAATGCATTGCATCTTCGCTTGAACTTCTGAAGTTCCAACTGCACGACATTTCTGGGAGGCTGTTCCACAGTCCAACGGTCTGATGAATAAAGGACCTCAGGAACTGAGAAGGTCGACAGCGAGGCACATTTACTGCATACTGTATTTGTGCTGTTGTTCAGCGAATCTGGTTGCTCTCGGCAGGTAGAGGGGATCAGGAATCCATTGTGAATGTGAAAGATCTCTGTCGAAATACAACTTATGAACTAGTGGCAAACAAGAGAACATTCGTCGATGGTCGAAGTCATAACTGCTACTATTACGAAACAGAAACCTACAACCGCGAACCACTCTACCTAAAAGAGATAAATTTCTGGCAGAAGCAGACATCCACACCGGAGAACAGTATTCTAGTAAAGGAAGCACAAATTACCTAAAACAGGTTGCATTGATTTTATCAGTTATAAATGTATGAGGCCTCACGAACAATACCTAACTTTGTGCGGCATTTGCTGAAACTTTCATTAGATGTTTCTAAAAAATTAGACGAGTCAAAAGTTACACCTAGAACAGTTAAAGCTTCAGACTCATTCAGCAAAGTCCCAGCCACCTGAAGGGGAGGATGGGGTGGAAAATCTGTACGAGATCTGCTAATCAATAGTGTTTTCGTTTTACTGGAGTTCAGCCTCATACCCCACCGACTACACCAGTCACTGATCCGGTCCATGCCCCAGTTGAGGCTGAGGGCAGGGCAGCTTCATTTCTCATAAGTGGTGACTTTACTACACCCACAAGTGTTGCATCATCGGCATACTCAACAATCTTGTTTCCAGCCCAACAACCATATCATTTGTAGACACTTAAAAATAACAGTGGACCAAGAACACTACCCTGTGGAACTCCACACACACAATAGGTCTTGGTTCACTAAAGCTCCCGTCCACAGCATCTCGCTGCTGCTTACCTGTAAGGAAAACTTGAAGTAATCCCAAAACATGTCCACCCACTCCAAGAGTCTGAAGTTTATAAATAAGTGTCTTGTGATTTATTAAATCGAAAGCAGCACTAAAATCTGTTTGAATTACTCAGCATTCAAAACCCTTATCAAGGGTCCCTTGCGAATGGCATCTCAAGTCAAGAGGAATAAATATATATATATATATATATATATATATATATATATATATATATATATATATATATATATATATATATATAAAACGTTGATGTCACATACGCGCGAGCACGTGTGCGTGTCTGTGTTTATTTATCTGCGCATGTATACGTTTGCATGTCAAAGCATGCAGTTTAATAGGTGAGCGTGCATATGTTATGGTAAAACTGCCAGTGTTTTCAGGCGTCATGTAATATTCTTTATAGTTTCGCCGCGTTACCTCGTTATATTTCGCAGCAGGTAGCCGGATGAAATCAATTTTGTATTACTTGCAATCTCCATAAATGAAAATAAGAGTAAATGCTCTTTCAGCATTTCAGCCCTTGCTCTTCGGAATACAATGGTTGCATGGTTTTTGCATTAATCTTTTAACGCTACGATTAAAATCGTGTTTGGTTTTGATTAAACTGGCGTTATTTCTACGACAATTTTTAATGGGTCATTTGAATAATATCCTTCACTGTCACGCAGCAGGTTATTTTTTAATTTTGTTCGTTTTTATCTTTGAAATGCAAGCATCACTGGATACTGATTTCTTATAACTAAAAAGTAAAAAGTCCCAGTTTTAATTTTTTTTTTTTAAGATTGCGTTTTGTTACAACTTGCATTCTTCTAAAGTTAGAGCAACGACTATTTTATTTAAATAACATTAAAAAGTATTCTAAACATGCCAGGGCAAAGAACAGCTAAGAACAGGAGCCAAATCGACACTAGACCTGGAAGTATCAAGAAATCATGGCGAGCCTACTCAGATTACATATTCACCTCATGTTAGGCCTATCCTGATTACACATTCACCACATTTTACCGAATAAATTCACCAATAGATCTTCATTTCCCATCCGGAATTTCGTGTGGTCCGTCTTACTCGAAAGGTCAAAAGGCTGCTACAAAATCGTCTCCCTTTCACGAAAGTTTTTTAAAGAAGAGCGAACGTAACAAAGGCAAAGGTTATCAGTGACACGACGCTTGATCCACCGGTAGATGGCGCTGATTACGCTCGTTTCTTAGCTGGAAGTCTCTCGTTTTTTAGCGATTTTTCTCTTCGCACTGATCGATCTATTTCATGCATTAATAAACGTGATTCTCAATCAACTATCCTGAACAAAAACTGCAGCGACGTTAAATTTTATAATCGTCTCTGATCTGACATGATGATTTCCTATTTTGTTTCCGTAATGTCAAAATTAATTGCGCTCGAATATGTAGAACTGGTGGATTTAATAATCAGGTTAAATCTCATTTCATGGGATCATATTTTCATGACTTCATAGTGTAGCTAATTGCATTAAAAAAGAATTAATGCTAAAATTCGATATTAGTTTAGTGATCATTGTATGATTTTCTGTTTTAATCAAGACCCCGGAGATTATAACTTTAAACTTTATAGACTAAAGCATTAACTTTTTCTTATTTTCTCGCCAAGTCATCTATTTCTGAATTTAATATTTTGCCGTCGCTGAGTATCAACATAAATCGAAAGAAAATGAGAAGAATGATAAGATAAAATAGATATACAAGAATAAATGCTTCCATGTAAGAACTATCTGACGAAGTTGCTGGCAAAGAATTTCAGGAACAGATCTACGAAAACATGTCGTCTCCGACACGAGACCGCCCCCTGTAGACCTTCCCTGTAAGGAAACCGAGGTATTTGTCAGCATCCACCAGATCCTTCGACCTTTCGCTGCCTGAGTTATTGATGGTAGTATCCCCAAAACAAGAGAAATCCTTCTTTAAAGGTCCCGGCTTCGCTCACTGACTGACTGGCTGCAGGGAGTGCGAGAGTATGCGAGAAACAATTTCTGTGAATTGGCCTAACATGACCTTTTGACCTCATGCCTAACAATACTCTCTCTCTCTCTCTCTCTCTCTCTCTCTCTCTCTCTCTCTCTCTCTCTCTCTCTCTCTCTCTCTCCACGTTTTCTTGCCACGCGTAGATAAATCTAGCAACTGACCTCTCACTTGAAAGTTCTGGTGTTGTTTCGTTCCTAGTTTTTTTTTTTTTTGCAGAGAATTTCTTCTGTAAATGGTACTCGGATTCCTGATAGTTTAGATTCTTCCTAGGTTAAAGATTAGTATAGGATTGTCTCTTGCCTAGAAACAGTATTCATATGTATATACAGTACAGTATATGAATACATACATACTTTTATATGTATATATATATTTTTTTTTCTTTTAAGAATCTCCATTTATTTGTCTCAGTCGAAAAAAACTCTTAATACATATAAATCATAAAATCTATGCAATAATATCTTGGAGACAAGAGCATAAATGCCAACAAAAAAATTTCGAAGGCGTTCATGAAGTAAAGATAATGAGGAAAAAATACATGCTTTTTTCACTTACATCCTCATATCATTTGCAAATCAAATAGAAACTATATATATATATATATATATATATATATATATATATATATATATATATATATATATATATATATATATATAAAAATGAATGTTTGTACGTGGGTTTGTATGTTTGTCCAAATGTTTGTGTGCTATAGAAATCCGAACGGCTTGGCTGATCTAGACAAAATTTGGCATGTGGACATGATTTGACCCAACTTAGATGATAGGGTAGGTTTCAAACCTGTGCCCCCTTCCCCTTCCCCTTCCCCTTCCCCTTCCCCTTCCCCTTCCCCTTCCCCCATCCCCCTTGTAACTTATGTGGTAACCTCTTGACCAATTTCGACAAAATGTGGCACGTGGCCATCATTCCACCCTGCTTAGATACTAGGGTAGGTTTCAGACCCGTACCCCTTCCTTTTCCCCTTCCTCATCCACTTTCTCCCTTCCCTTTGTAACTTATGTGGTAACCGCTTGACCAGTTTAGACAAAATGTGGCACATGGCCATCATTCCACCCTGCTTAGATACTAGGGTAGGTTTCAAACCCTTCCACCTTCCCCCTTCCCTTTGTGAATTATGTGGTAACCGCTAGACCGATTTAGACAAAATGTGGCACGTGGTCATCACTTGAACCAACTTAGATAATCGGGTAGGTTTCAAACCCGTACCCCTTCCCCTTCCCCTTCCCCTTCTCCCGTCCCCCTTCCTTTTGTAACTTATTTGGTAAATAAACTCTACGGGTTTGTCATACCTCATTTCATGTACTCAATATCATAGAAATATGATATTGAAAATGCTTTTCTTTCCTGTGATTAAAAATTGTGCATCAAGATTTGTGTTTAGGTTTGGTAAGGGGGGTGTGTTTAGATTTAGCGGGTGGTGTGTTTAGGTTCAGTGGCGGTGTTTTTGTTAAGTGGGGGGTTGTGTTTAGTTTCAGTGGGGGTTAAATGGGACAGTCACCGCAGCAATACCTGGATAAAAGGTACAGTCAGCACAGGATTTCTTGGATAAAAGAAGATACAGTACAGTAATACCTGGTTTAATGGGACAGTCACCACAGTAATACATGAATAGATGGGACATTGACCACAGTAATATCTGGATAAAGTGTACAGTCACCACAGTAATACCTGAATAAAAGGGACAGTCAGCACAGTAATTCTTGGATAAAAGAGAGAGACAGTATAGTAATACCTGGATGAATAGTACAGCCACAGTAATACTTGGATAGGTGGGACAGTGACCACAGTGATATCTGGATAAAATGTACAGTCACCACAGTAACACCTGGATAAAAGGGACAGTCAGCACAGTAATTCTTAGATAAAAGGGAGAGACAGTACAGTAATACCTGGATGAATGTGAATGGGTCAGCCACCACAGTAATACTTGGATAGATGGGACAGTGACCACAGTAATATCTGGATAAAATGTAGTCACCACGGTAATACCTGGATAAAAGGGACAATCAGCACAGTAATTCTTAGATAAAAGTGAGACAGTACGGTAATACCTGGATGAATGGAACAGCCACCACAGTAATACGTTGATAGATGGGACAGTGACCACAGTAATATCTGGATAAAATGTACAGTCACCACAGTAACACCTGGATAAAAGGGACAGTCAGCACAGTAATTCTTAGATAAAAGGGAGAAACAGTACAGTAATACCTGGATGAATGGGACAGCCAGCACAATAATACTTGGATAGATGGGACAGTGACCACAGTAATATCTGGATAAAATGTACAGTCACCACAGTAACACCTGGATAAAAGGGACAGTCAGCACAGTAATTCTTAGATAAAAGGGAGAAACAGTACAGTAATACCTGGATGAATGGGACAGCCACCACAGTAATACTTGGATAGTTGGGACAGTGACCACAGTAATATCTGGATAAAATGTACAGTCACCACAGTAAAACCTGGGGTAAATGGGGCAGTCAGCAGTGTAATACCTGGGTAAAAAGAACAGTCAGCACAGTAATACCTAGATAAAAGGGACAGTCAGTACAGTCATATCTGGATAAAAAGGACAGTCACCTCAGTAATACCTGGATAAATGAGACAGTCAGCAAAGTAATTCTTGGATAAAAGGGAGAGACAGTACAGTAATATCTGAATGAATGGGACAGCCACCACAGTAATACTTGGATAGATGGGACAATGACCACAGTAATATCTGGATAAAATGTATGGTCACCACAGTAATACCTGGATAAATGGGACAGTCAGCACAGTAATACCTGGGTAAAAGGGACAGTCAGTACAGTCATATCTGGATAAAAAAGACAGTCACCATAGTAATGCCTGGATAAATGGGACAGTTACCACAGGAATATCTGGACAAATGTGACAGTCAGTACAGTCATACCTGGATTAAAGGGACAGTCAGCACAGCAATACCTGGATAAATAGGAAAGTCAGCAGTGTAATACCTGGGTAAAAGGGACAGACATCACAGTAATGCCTGGATAAATAGGACAGTCACCACAGTAATACCTGGATAAAGGGGACAGTCACCACAGTAATACCTGGATAAATGGGACAGTCACCACAATAATACCTGGATAAATGGGACAGTCAGCACAGTAATATCTGGATAAATGGGACAGTTACCACAGTAATACCTGGGTAAATGTGACAGTCAGTACAGTCGTACCTTTATTAAAAGGACAGTCAGCACAGTAATACCTGGATAAATAGGAAAGTCAGCAGAGTAATACCTGGGTAAAGGGGACAGATACCACAATAATATCTGGATAAATGGGGCAGTCACCACAGTAATTTCTGGATAAATGGGACAGTTACCACAGTAATACCTGGATAAATGGGACAGCCACCACAGTAATACCTGGATAAGAAGGAGTCACCACAGTAATAACTGGATAAATGTGACAGTCAGTGCAGTCATACCTGGATAAAAGGGACAGTCAGTATAGTAATATCTGGATAAATGAGACAGTCACCACAGTAATAACTGGATAAATGTGACAATCAGTACAGTCCTACCTAGACAAAAGGGACAGTCACCACAGTAATATCTGAAGAAATTGAACAGTCAGCAGCGTAATATTTAGATAAAATGACAGTTCGTACAGTAATTCCTGGATAAAATGGACATTCAGTACAGTAATATTTGGACAGAAGGGACGGTCAGAACAGTAATACCTGGATAAATGGGACAGACAGTACAGTAATACCTGATAGAAGGAACTGTCACCACAGTAATACCTGGATAAATGGGACGGTCACCATGTTAATACCTGGATAAATGGGTCATTCACTACAGTAATACCTGGATAAAAGGGACAATCAGTACAGTATACCTAGATAAATGGGACAGGCATTACAGTAATACCTGGATAAAATGCAATGTCAACACAGTAATACATGGATAAACGGAACAGTCACTACAGTGTTACCTGGATAAATTGGACAGTGCCGGGTTGGTCAGGTAGTAAGTATGTATATATATATATATATATATATATATATATATATATATATATATATATATATATATATATATATATATATATATATATATATATATATATATATATATATTATATTATATATATATTGCTTGTAAGATGACTAATGATGGCTTGTTCATGATAACTTATTTCTTTAAAACTTGTTCAAACTACGTTTTACTGAATTGGGGATATTTTATTGATTTTCTTTCTTGCGTTACATTTTTCAGTTCAGCAGAAATTAGTCAATATTAAATCTTTCAAAACGACGGTGCAAATGCGGATATGAAAATTACTGGCCAATACTTGTATATCCAATACTTGCTAGGATTGGTGGAAAGGTTATTATTCAGTCATTATCAAAATACCTTTCGATGTATGTGCAGGCACGCACTCCATGATACATAATACATACATACATACATTTTTATGTATACATATATATACATATATGAATATATACAAATATGTATGTATGTATATATATATATATATATATATATATATATATATATATATATATATATATATATATATATATATATATATATATATATATATATATATATGTTACTTTCCTGTCGAGGGAGACAGTTGTTTTCCGAAATATATGGCATTAACTTTCTACCTTTTGGGATTGTTAATGGGCTCCTTTTATTAGATATATACAGTACTTATCTGTGTGTGTGCGTGCGTGCGCGCACATGAATCCTGAGAATCACAGGCATACAGGAACCAGTTAGGTACTTTTGATGTTTGTTTATATTTTGCCCGTTTTTCGGAAAAACATTAATAAAGTCCCCTAAAATGTTTTAGTCGTAGCTAACCTTATTCTGCTCATCTCTTAGCTTAGCAACTCATGTTTTGTGAATGAGTAAATTGATCTGCATCATCTTTGTAAGTGACCTGTAAAAGGAAGTTACTGCTTTTAGTTAGACTAGTGTTTGTGGAGGGCGTTTCACAGAGCATGTGCTGAATTTATTTTTTGAAACGAGTTCGCAGCCGGCCTTGAAGTTAAAAGATTACCATTTTGCAGATTATGCAACTCAAATAGCAATCATTTGTTCCCTTTATTGCGAAATGAAGTTCTCAGTCTTAAACTAGAGCTACAATAGGTTACTGAGTAGTGTTTGTTTTCGTGGTGTAAGACTCAGCCATGGTAAAACCAAGAGCTTTTCAATAAACCAGTTGCATCATGTATCCACTCTTATTTAGTGGCCATTAGTAATATCTACTTAATTATTTCAAGTATTTAGCACTTCTTGCTTTCACTCAGCACATTGACAAGGAACATATTATCTGCTGTAAACATGTTATCAGCTGTCTTCCTGAAAGTATGTAATACTCTGAAGGCCTTCTCTATCTACAGTGTTGATGGAATTAGAGCCACATCTTCAGACTCTTGTTCTACCATTTTTAGAATGTTTTTTTTATGTGTTGACGCCAGATGCATCTAGGTCCTGAGACATATTTAACCTCGAAGAAAATTGGCTCAGTTAGTGAATTTGTTTTTCCCAGAGAAAGGTAACTGACTTGAACATCTTCCATAAGTTTCATCACAATCACGAAAGTTCCTCCACTGTCCTTGGCGCGTGGACATTTTCATTTAGTGCTCCGTAATCGCCTTGCAGATCATCAGCTTCATCATCCGGTCCAGTTTTCACGATGTCACTATGCCGAGTACCAAAGCTGTCTAAACTGTGCGGCAGTTCTGATTGTGTTGTGAATGCTTGTGTTCTCGCGTTTAAGAACGGCTGTAATGTGATGTACAAGTTCCAGTTACCTGTGCCATATTCTGTCAACATTCTGACTTTCCAGCTGACGTATATGTACTCTCTCTCTCTCTCTCTCTCTCTCTCTCTCTCTCTCTCTCTCTCTCTCTCTCTCTCTCTCTCCACAAAGGGTAATTTGTTCTGCGGAGACTTGCTGAGCGAGTAATGGACTTCTCGCCTTCTTTCATAAGATTGCGTCCCTTCATAATAACGGTAATAAAAAAAATCATTTACCTCCCTTGCCAGACAAGCATCATAATTTATTCCCAAAAAAACGCATTTGCATTTTATTTTTTACCAACATTAGGAATAATTATTTATAACTTTTTAAAATCATGAATCTCAATTCTCGTGTGCTAACGTTGGCGAGCTCTTTGATGTGAAATAGATTGCTTTAGTATGAATGATTAATAAAAGGAGTTTTTACTCTTTGAGGTACAAAACTTTATTTAAGGACTAAGGCCAAACTGACCTTACGGTTTGCTGACAAATTCATGTTTATGATTTAAGGAAAGAAACTTTTTTATGGTTAAAGGCCGCATTTTTTGTTTACAGGACAGAACCATTTTAGTGTTTAAAAGACGCGTTCATTTCACTTATGAAGAACAAACAATTTTTTTTTTTACCTGAGGAAAGATGTTTAGATGGGATCAATGACCGTCTTATTTGAAATTTTAGTTTCTTCAGAAGAAATGCGTGCGCTTTGAGAATTGTAATTATGTTAGCGATGATAGTGACTTTTGTGGTTTTAATTACTTGAAGAGTAAGCACAACATATCGCGAGTCATTTGCATTTTTTGTAGTGAAGCAAGTTAAAAGATGATATATCTAAATGTAATTTATTACGGTAAATTTAATTTCCTATGCGGTTGTTTCTTGTGCGAAATTGGCTCTCTTGTGCTATAAAAACAGAAACTAGCGCTACCTCAGAGTATAATTCTAAGAAAATAATCAAAGTAAGTAGTCAGGACTTATTACAAAGAAAATTCGAATTCATCTGCGCTTATTGCAAAGTTTCTGGTACTATGATGTGCATCACTACCCTAAAATAATAATTCTTGCATTTTACTTAAATTTGTATGTATTTTTTTATTAATTTGTTGAATTATTTTTTTCTAATAACTGATCTCTTCTTTCTGTATTTCCTATTACCTTCTGTTAATTCTTTCAGATGAACACCATATTCAAGTTAATGGCCCCTGTGGGCCATTGACCATATGAATAGGGTTCATTTTCTGAATAATCGGAAATTAACTCAGAACCCAAAACACACTTATCGACACAGATAGACTCCCAAGACCAGGTCGCCGTTAGTCCTAGCGAAAACCAACTTGATTCTTTCATCCTTTATGAAATGCCCTTTTTTAATGTTTTATACAGCCTACAATCCTGTAAAGATCGTTTCAACCCTCGTATCATACGTGTCCGGCAGTTTCACCGTAATCATCTTAGTCGTAAACACACTTGCCGAGAGCAGTTTTCCGCTCATACATTTCGCCACAGAATTAATTGGCCGTAGGGCACTTCAGCCGTAAAAGATAAACATGCGGAAAATATTATTATAAGGCACTCTTGCATTAGATGATGACCGAACAAAGAAATGAGAGAGAAACATTGAAAGGAATGTGATGAAAGAGAGATTATTGTTTTTAGGAAAATGAAAGCAATACATATACTTGATGCGAAGGAAATAAAGCACAACAAGTTTAAAACATCTAAAATGTTTATTTATGGAAATATTAAGGAAATAACTAGCTGGAGAAGTATGAGTTTTACAATAATACTCCGGTAGATATTTGTAAACTAACTTTGTAATGAGTTTCTTGCCAAAATCTCACAAGTCCCTAGAAGACTTTGACCTTTGTCTCCTCCACTATAGTGTTTCAAAATCAGAAGAGAGCAATTATGATAAAATCGTCATCCAGAGTTATCAAAGAATCTGTAAATTATATATGATTGTTTGTGCAAAATTCCATCAACACTTTTGCGCTTCTCTTTCACACTTCCATTAAATTTTATGACGTAGTTTCTTAGGTCAATTGACTTATTTGCTATCATGCGCTTATTTAAAATTTTTTGGATAATATAAAGCGTTATTTCAGCCAAAGACAAATTTGGTAGAAATACTAAATAAATCAGTATAGTTTGTCTTTTACAGCAAAAGTTTCTTTTCAGAATATTTGTGCAAAGATGAATAAGGCAAAGTTACCTAGACCCCGTATCCTTAATATAAATACCTACCCTTCGAGTCCAGGCCAACCTAGCATAGCTCTATCGACTCTTTATGAACGTTTTACCTTCCGAACAGGGAATTTTATTCAACATGGATTCCTTTCATGTATTCAGAAGCCTCATGATATCAATTTTATCTCTATTCTTAGGCCTTTTGATGCGAAGAGAAGCACATAGAGAAGTAGAAACGAAATCATAGATAGATTTTAATCAAATTTTCATTATACTATGATGTGTTTGTCTATTATAACTTGTTAGAAAAACACTTCTGCTCAGAGAGAGAGAGAGAGAGAGAAAGAAGCTATTTTGGAGTGAATGAACCATTTGGGTGGATTCTCTCTCTCTCTCTCTCTCTCTCTCTCTCTCTCTCTCTCTCTCTCTCTCTCTCTCTTGATCTCGACCTGGACTGCCCAGTAACGATTACTGCCTCCTATATAGTGCTGTATCTTTTTCGTCCGTGTTCTGGTATGGTCGTGAGTAGGAGAGTGAATGTAATATGTTACATTATCCGACGTCATGAAAAAAGCACTTTTAATATCGTGATTCAGTGCAACTGTCAAGAAGGTAATAATGTTCATTTACTGTGACATATTATGGCATAATGTTTTAAATTATCTGTCCCGAAATGCATTGCACATCATATTTGTATCGGTAACGCTCCAGACTTATTTTTTATTTGTAGGTCGTAGATAGAGAATGTAATCAAAATCGCGCATTTTCCCCAGGTTCAGGTTTTTATATGTATTTCAAATCTATTCTTTAAAATTTACACTGCTATAAAAGTGATGTTCTTATCCTTAATAGAAAGACGTGCTCGCAGTTTGAGGATGGGACTGATTTTATGGTTCAACGGCGGAAACGTTCCAAAGTCTTAAATTCAAACGTGATTTCTTCTACCTCACAGACAAGCATTTATGAATTGTAATTATGTGAAAAACAAT
>NC_089764.1:17305120-17312620 GCF_040412425.1 Macrobrachium rosenbergii
GGCCCAGCGTTGGACTCTCCACCGGCCAATGAAGAATTAGAGGAATGTGGTTAGGATTCCATAATAAGCTGTAGGTCCCGTTGCTAGGTAACCAGTCGGTTCTTAGCCACGTAAAATAAGTCTAA
Source organism: Macrobrachium rosenbergii (assembly GCF_040412425.1). Lineage (NCBI taxonomy): Eukaryota > Metazoa > Arthropoda > Malacostraca > Decapoda > Palaemonidae > Macrobrachium > Macrobrachium rosenbergii. Next base: position 17,305,246 of record NC_089764.1, read on the forward strand.
TCCTTCGGGCCAGCCCTCTCTAGGAGAGCTGTTAATCAGCTCAGTGGTCTGGTTAAACTAAGATATACTTTATCTAGGCAGGCATTTGTTGAACTGGACACCACAGGAGTAAAAAATAGCTTCATAGGCGGCAAGAGACAGCCTTAATATCCAGGAATGATATCAAGTATGCAAGATAGAGATGAATGTGGCTTGTGTGTACAGGGTTCGATGTGTGACCGATGAGCTTTCTTTGAAGATGTATTAAGTGGCAGGGGTTTCATCCACGGTTCAGTAGTTATTTCAAGATTGCAAATGTGAACGTTAAGGCACCAAATGTTTTGCTATAGGTATAATTTTTGGAAAAAACTAATTCCATTTATACATACATTTATACATATATATATATATATATATATATATATATATATATATATATATATATATATATGTGTGTGTGTGTGTGTGTGTGTATGTATAAATTTCTAACTCACCATGGGACCGAACCCCGGTCTGTACCTACCTAAATGCGTAAGTATATAGGTTCCAACTCCTTTTATGACCTTTGTGCCCGGATTGCTGATGCCCTGGACTCTCACTCGAAAGCCCTGGGTTCGATCCCATGGTGACTCAGAAATTTACCTCTGTGAAACACGTTTCCATGTGCTCATTTATATATATATATATATATATATATATATATATATATATATATATATATATATATATATATATATATATATACACACATGTGTGTATGTGTGTGTTTATATATGCGCGTGTGGGTCTAGAATCATGAAACTTTTGCAATAAGCAATGATGACAAAGATTCTAACGTCCCAAAACCTTATTCATTACCATAGAAACTATTTATCAAGCTTAATGGTTCTCAGACCAATAAAAAATTGAAGGATAAAAAAAATCACGGAGCGAAAAGAAGGAACGAACGATAGACAAAAAGGTAAAAAAAAAATCCTCGATATTTAACGAGAAATTGGGAAAAAATATTAAAAGATTATCACCTAAGCAATTAAAAGTTCCAAATTGCTTATGAAGCTCGAGGTGAAACCTTTTAGGAATTCATGGATTATATCCTCAAGTTTATAATAGAATATTAATAAGCAATCATTAGATTAATGTTAATGTCCATTTTAATTAGTCTTCATAGATTGTATGGAGATCCTTGGAACAAGTTCATTAGATGGTCAAAGACGGAATTTCCAAGTCACCTAAAATTCAAATGAAGGTAAAATCGAACCGTTTGAATTTTAATGGTCCGACGAATAATGAGCCCGAGGACTCCATAATTGGGGTTCTCCTGGCCCCACACCCATAGCCATTCATAAAAAGCGGCCTTTTTCAAATTCGGTATTGAAATCGAAATTCAAGAGGCAGTCGAGGTCAGATTTCCGAGGTCAGATTTTCACGTTCCGTTGCCCCGAGAAGGGTCAGGGATGAAAACACATTTACAAAAATGGGAAGAAAGAAGTGTGTTGTTAATGGCGCTGCACTGAGAAGGAAAACAGTAATTGCATTATTGACTCATAAGCGTTAGTTTAGACACTACTGGTTTTTTGAAAATCTCGATCTGTTTAAAGGAGGCACGAAGTACTGTAATGATAAAAAAAACAAAGTATTTACAGATTTTCATTTAAATTTATCTCAGGGACAATGATGTCGTGGACTGGTAAAACCAGGTGCGTAAATTCAATACTTCTCAAGAGCAAGAAAGGGTTCCTCTTAGACTTGAAGAATAACTCTCACTTTGTCTGGTAATGAAAGGGCCATGAACGTGTGTATTATATATATAACTCCACCCTCTATAAAATCCATTACTCAGTAACTGAATGGAGAACAGTGTTTATTTACTGGTTTGCAACTCGTACTTGAAAATACCAGTTACGTTGACTGGAACGGTTGGCTAGCAAAAGCTAATAATGGATCCTCCTCAAAATATGACCGTTTTCCTACACCAGCTGGAACACTAAATAGTCTACCCTTTCCTCGACATATTTTCCTTTTCCCCCTGCACAAGTAATGATTCTGAAAATATCACACCTTTAACTGTCGCCATACTTTCCATCCTTTGCCAAATTACTTGATGAGAAGTCCTGTATTTTTGGTCCCCGGTGTGCCGATCTCTAAGTTTTAGACTCCACCAGTTGTGAGAGTGGAATCATCCTTAGCAACATTTGTGGTCATGTTCATGTCCTCATGCCTTGAGGTAGACTTGCCATTTTAACTATTAAGCTGCCACAGAACAAAATGCTGTTATGTGGAAAAGCGAAACGAGAGACAAGCTTAGAGAAATGTGCTCCGTTAAAGATGAAACACTTAATAGATAAAGATAAACTAGAAGACAAATATGTTCAGTTGACAAATAAGTCCGGAAAATTAAGGCTAACGCATACAACATTTTGAGACATTTTGAGAAAATCCTTTTTCTACATCACTGACATATCTAAATTCGGAAAGGATTTTTTTTCCATACTATGACAAAATTTTATATCATGAATTGTTTTTTTCATTGGTAACGAGAATTCTGTTCCTTCGTCAGCTTTTCACTTGTATCAAAATTGTCTGTGTTTAGGTTAAATCAAACCCGTCTCTGATATTACACGTTCAAATAACTGAATTCCCCGGTTAAGAAGTGTATTTTGTTTTTAATGATGGAAATTCTCTTCACTTAAGTTGCTAAAGCTATATTACTGTTATCTATCCTGTTCTTATCACTAAGTATGATTTTCTAAGTGTAATTTGCCACTGTTCTGTTGAGACATACTAGACTCATCCTCTCGCACACCCGTGTAACACCCATAAGGTCACCACTTCCCACCGTTACGATAAGAAAATCAGTCACTCTCAGACTGAACTGCTCAATAAAAGTTTCCTGTTACTCTTTTGTCAACCTTCTGTTGTCAACTTTCCTTCTTCCTTTTAAAAGATGGGTCTGTAACTTCCTTCGGGTTTATCCCCAAACTCATTTCTGTCTGCTCCTAATACCCTTATATCGAAGATAGATAAGGCCATTAGATTAGCCGCTCTTTTGGCCTTTACGTTACAAAAAAATTTCAAATGTATACAATGGCTGGGATATGATTCCTCCACTGGTGACATTTTTGACTTCCTGTGCTTTGCTGCGAGATTACGCAAGGATTCCAAGTATACGATTTGTGCAGATATATATATATATATATATGTGTGTGTGTGTGTGTGTGTGTGTGTGTGTGTGTGTGTGTGTGTATTTTTTTATCTGTCTATCGATCTATATATCTATCTGTATATCTGTCTATCTATCTATATATATACACGTATATATACATACACACCTGCATGTGTATGTGTGTATATATATATACACGTATATATGCATACACACATACATACATGCATATTTTGGAAGTCTTTTTAAACATTTTGCAATTTCATCATCTCGAAACTGGGAGAATTCTTGAAATTAGGTGGAAGCTGTCTTCATATTTTTAAACTGTTACTAAACTCGATACCATCAAGAAATTTAGATACATGTTTCATATATCTATATATATATATATATATATATATATATATATATATATATATATATATATATATATATATATAATGTATTATATACATAATATATATGTATATATATACGTATGTATGTATATATATACATACATAATATATTTCACCATTAGGCCCTTTACCCTAAAAGGGAGTGGGTCCAAAGCAACACAATGACCGCAATAAAACCGGCCTTATCGAAAGTAGGAGCTGGGGCATCAGTGCATTACCCAACAAGAAATGTTTTCAAATAATATTACCCATTTCTGCGTTTGCTTCTTTTTCATGTTTCTCCTTCCGCTCTTCGGAACCAGTTTTTCAATCCCGGCTCTTCTGCAAAACGGAAAAACCCTTCTATTCTACTTCAGAATTTTCTTAGTTATACATTTCATCTCTCTCTCTCTCTCTCTCTCTCTCTCTCTCTCTCTCTCTCTCTCTCTCTCTCTCTCTCTCTCTCTCTTCCTTATTTTTCATATACCTCTTACTCTGTTTTCATCTCCCTCCCTTTTTTTCTTGGTGCCTCTTCTTCATCTCTTTTCTTCCTATCTTCTTTTCCACTTTCCCTTCCTACCTAATGTTTCTCCACAACCACTTCCTTTTACACTTTCTCTTATTACTCAACTACGTTTTCTTTTTCGTCTCTCTTTCTTTTGATTTTCCTATTTCTTCTTCCATCCTCCATTTTCCCTCACTATATTTATTTCTTCTCTCTTTTGTTTTTATTTTTTATTTCTACTTTCCCGTGTGTCATTATTTGCCTATTCCTCATGCCCGCATTATTCTTTACATTTTCTCTCATTTCTTCCCCGCTTCCCTCTTTTCATATTCCACTTCCTCCGTTTTAATCTTTCGCCCTAATCTCCTTTCTGCATCTCCTTTTCGTGCCTATCCTTTTCCCGTATCAGAGAAAGAGACGTAAGTAAAACATGTCTTGTAGTCACTGTAAGCATATTTGTCAGCCATTGGCTGTAAACGAATACTATGCACTAACTTCTACAGAAATTATATTATTTATTGAATTTTCTGTCCCTAGGTTTTGAAGGTCAGGGAATATACCGAACATATCGAATGTGGTTAGTCATTATTTTATTTAGCATAAATATGGTATTCAAAATGGCTATCAAATCAAGTGCAAAGCTCGTTTACATTCAATACGTGACATCACGTATGGGTAATTTGTGTGTGAGGAACACCACCCAGCGTTTTGGTATCTCTTGTAAATAGTCATAACAATATTCATAGTTAGGTTTAGTGGTGATGGACTGTATGATCGTACTTCGTTTTGCTTGCTCCAATTGCATATTGCATTCACAGTCCGAGAAAAAAATTTTTACGGGATATATATTCAAGAGATATATATATATATATATATATATATATATATATATATAGTATATATATATATATGTTACAAAAACTTTGCAAATGCTGTATAATTACGATTTCAGTGAGGTATGTGGACAATTATATATATATATATATATATATATATATATATATATATATATATATATATATATATATATATATATATATATACATATATATGTATAATTGTCCAAATCTCTGTACCTCAGCTGAAATCATTCTTATAATTAATTATAAGATAATTGTCATTCTGTACAAAATCATAATTATAAGTTTTTGCAACAGTATACTCTGTATTTTATCTATATATTTTATCATATATATATATATATATATATATGTATATGTGTATATATGTATATATATATATATATATATATATATATATATATATATATGTATAATTGTCCACATCTCTGTACCTCAGCTGAAATCGTAATTATAAGACAGCATTTGCAAAGTTTTTGCAACAGTATACTCTGTATTTTATCATATATATATATATATATATATATATATATATATATATATATATGTATATATAATTGTCCACATCTCTGTACCTCAGCTGAAATCGTAATTATAAGACAGCATTTGCAAAGTTTTTGCAACAGTATATCTGTATTTTTATCATATATATATATATATATATATATATATATATATGTGTGTATGTATGTATGTATGTATGTATGTATGTATGTATAATTGTCCACATCTCTGTACTTCAGCTGAAATCGTAATTATAAGACAGCACTTGCAAAATTTTTGCAACAGCAAACTCTGCATTTTATCTTGACTTACTTTTATGTGTTAACGCAACGCTTCTTGTGAAGACATCTTACTATACTAAAAAAAAAAGTTTATAACATTATAACATTTTAAAAAAAACATTTCAGGTGCATGTTCCCTGAATAAATAAAATCTGAATCTTTTAGATTTCGAAGTGGCTGTAATTTGTTTATTCATAAAATATGTCTTTGCCATGGAACCGATTATACCAATTAGCCATTTTGCCAGAAAAATATGCAGAGGATTACTGATCTACGTAAATATGCAGTCTCTACCAATATTTATCCACCTGGTGGAAATGGTATTGGAACGACCTTATCATAATGAGAAGTGAATTGTCGCAAACCGTGCTGCATCAAGTTTCATGCAACACAACTTAAAAGGCACAGAAAATATGATGTATAGGTGATGTTCCATCAACGCCAGGGAAGTACACTTTTCAAACAGATAGCTGTAGATTTAGCTGGAGGAAGCACTCTCGTATGTATTTGTGAACGGACACCATTTCACTGTGTGTTGCATAGTGCCTCCACATTTCAGCTAGATAGCCGTGAAGTAAGTATGCATTAAATTCTAAAGAAAGAACAAACATTAGCAAATCTGTACCCTTGCACAATCTCTAGCATCACTTTACAATAAGGCATTGTCTCAGAAAAAAGAAGAACGTGACCATTGGAAAGTAAAAGGGTCACCCTCATGGTAGTGTTTGCAGGACTTTTCTTGATGAGAAAAAGCGGAAGCTGGGTAGAACATACTTCAGGTTCATTAGTTAGCTGAGATGAATAAAATGTACTCATCTAGGATATAAAAATTAATAAAAATTCATTCAGAAAATTCAAGAATATAATACAGGAACCGTTCTCAAGCATAAGTCATTATTTTATGTATCGTCAGTCTATGAAAAGTTCATGAATACATCTTTAATGAAGAAGACGTCACTTTCTTTAAATTTAGGATAAATGTACGATAAGTTGTGCTTGGCCAGAGCTACAAATGCAGAACCTCATTCGTGAAGACAGCCACATTGAATCAGTTCCACCACCCCCTCTAACAGTGGCGATCATGACAGTACATCGACTCACAGAAATGTACATCTTTACAAACTGCACCGGCCACAGCTCAGCCTATGAAATCAATATCCATGTTCGACGCAGAAGTGACAGTAAGCGTTTACAACACAGCAAAGGCAGAAGCTCAGGTACCATTATATATATAGGCCCCTGTACCTATGCAAAGACTCGCCTGCGTCATCTTGTGGACATGTTGTTCCACATGACCATATCCATTCCCCATGAGAGAATGATAAATTTAACAACTGGAATTGGGAATCGGATTTGCCACTTGCATCAGCAAGATCAAGTGGTGCGTCCCATCATTTGAATACAATGTTCTTCACCACAGCAGCAATGGGCAACGGGGGCGGGAGACTCTTTCGAAATCTGTCTGACTGAAATAGAGTTCTCCATTAAGGGAAAATGTCTGACATTAAATTCTTCAATTGAACAAGGATTGACTCATTGCCAGACTTAGACATTTTTTCTTACCACTCTTCATGGAATGTAAATGTTCCTTTTACTGAAATTGTTTCCACATTTATTCAGAGAACTATTAAGCAAAACGTATGTTTGTAAACCAAGGTAACTGCTGATGATTAAATTTTCATATTAAGAGGATGAATCCTAGTTTT
>NC_089764.1:17315120-17332620 GCF_040412425.1 Macrobrachium rosenbergii
CAGGGTTCTTTCTGGCTAAACTGGGAATTCTGGTCACGTTAAAAGTAGTGTTTTGTTTGCTTCTGTGTGTGTGTGTGTGTGTGCGTGTGTGTAATTGTGTATTTATGGATACCCTGGAACCCATTCGTCTTGCTAAGGCCAAGTGATAATGTTTGTGTGCATAGCGAAAGTATTTATGAGGATTCAGTTTGTGCGTGTTGGTGCGAAAGTGATAGATATGTGCGTGCTTAATGATAATGATTGGACATGTGTATGAATAATGGTGAAATGGCTAGATTCGTACACATTTATGTTGTTGTGCCGTCACAAAGATCACGTGACTAAACGTACTGCAGAGCCGGAAGGAAATATTAAAATGCATGAGTACCTGGCGCTTTCGTGTATCAAATATACACTTCTTCAGGGTACAGTACTAAGTGAAAGGCTGTCTTTGACTTTGTACTGTGTATATTTTAATGTACGAAAGCGCTAGGCACTTATACCCTTTGGTATCTCCTTCTGACTCTTGCAGAACGTATTTATCTGCGAAGTTGTTATATTAGAAAAACCTTGTTCTATATGCGTGCATAATCAAGGGTAATTTGTAAGTATGTGTACTAGCTAACGTTCCAAGGGTCCTGTCTTATGGAACATATCCTTAGTACTATTTTCGTGGAAATTAATTTTTTACCACTCTTGGTATGTTTCTTTCTATGTATGCTTGTGCGAGTTCGCAGTTGAGTGTACCTGGTTATGTGCGTTTACTGGTTTATATCCTTGCAAGTCACAACGTGTCTCCAAATTAATTCCCGAATGTGCCTGTCATGTGATTGCATTATAATGCTTGTATCAGATGGAGTAATGATACAATTATTAACCCGGCTGAATCCGGGCTTTCAGTTGTGGCGTATCGCTGACTCGTCTGTCAAACTTCGACCATCTGAATATGGTTGCAATTTCACGGTAATTTCATTGGCATTTGCATGAAGACATTTTCTAATTGTTCCTCAACTACTGTTTCTCTGCGTAGAAATGTTCATGTGTCTGTTCGGTTAATGTTTCATGGGAAAATTTAATTGTCTTCTTAAGCTAGATTATTTGTTTACAGCGTCCATTAATGTTGCTCTGACGTCACTTTAAACGACTCCATTAAGAAATAGTATTATTATTCCTTATAGTTTACAGTACGTGTCGTTCCCATGGTTTGATTTCATCACTTGTGACAAGTGTAGCTTATTCTGTCTGAATGCATAAGACCAGTTACGTTCACCTATACACAGCATTATTGCCTTGTCAGTTTCGAATTCCCCTATGAATTTTTATAAGCAATGAATTTCCCTATGAATTTTTACAAGTCATGAATTGCTCTATGAATTTTTACAAGTAATGAATTGCTCTAGGAATTTTTACAAGTAACGAATTGCTCTATGAATTTTTACAAGTCATGAATTGCCCTATGAATTTTTATAAGTAATGAATTGCCCTATGAATTTTTATAAGTAATGAATTGCCCTATGAATTTTTACAAGTAATGAATTGGCCTATGAATTTTCATAAGTAATGAATTGCCCTATGAATTTTTATAAGTAATGAATTGCCCTATGAATTTTTGTAAGTAATGAATTGCCCTATGAATTTTTACAAGTAATGAATTGCCCTATGAATTTTTACAAGTAATGAATTGCCCTATGAATTTTTATAAGTAATGAATTGCCCTATGAATTTTTATAAGTAATGAATTGTCCTATGAATTTTTATAAGTCATGAATTGCCCTATGAATTTTTACAGGTCATGAGTTGCCCTATGAATTTTTATAAGTAATGAATTGCCCTATGAATTTTTACAGGTCATGAGTTGCCCTATGAATTTTTATAAGTAATGAATTGCCCTATGAATTTTTACAAGTCATGAATTGCCCTATGAATTTTAAGTAATGAATATGAATTTTTACAAGTCATGAATTGCCCTATGAATTTTAATAAGTCATGAATTGCCCTATGAATTTTTATAAGTCATGAATTGCCCTATGAATTTTTACAAGTAATGAATTGCCCTATGAATTTTTACAAGCAATGAATTGCCCTATGAATTTTTACAAGTAATGAATTGCCCTATGAATTTTTACAAGTAATGAATTCCCCTATGAATTTTTATAAGCAATGAATTGTCCTATGAATTTTTACAAGTAATGAATTGGCCTATGAATTTTAACAAGTCATGAATTGCCCTATGAATTTTTATAAGTCATGAATTGCCCTATGAATTTTTACAAGTAATGAATTCCCCTATGAATTTTTATAAGTAATGAATTGCCCCAAGAATTTTTAGCCCAAGAATTTTTATAAGCAATGAATTGCCCTATGAATTTTGTATAAGTAATGAACTGCCCTTTGAATTTTTATAAGTTTCGAATTGCCCTATTAATTTTTATATGCAATGAATTGCCTTATGAATTTTTACAAGTAATGAATTGCCTTATGAATTTTTACAAGTTATTAATTGCCCTATGAATTTTAATAAGTTATGAATTGCCCTAAGAATTTTTACAAGTAATGAATTGCCCTATGAATTTTAACAAGTCATGAATTGCCCTATGAAGTTTTACAAGTCATGAATTGCCCTATGAATTTTTATAAGTAATGAATAGCCCTATGAATTTTTATAAGTCATGAATTGCCCTATGAATTTTTATAAGTAATGTTTGCCCCAAGAATTTTAGCCCAAGAATTTTTATAAGTAGTGAATTGCCCTATGAATGTGTATAAGTAATGAATTGCCCTTTGAATTTTTATAAGTTTCGAATTGCCCTATGAATTTTTATAAGTAATTTGAGCGCCAATTCTGGAGAGCTAAAATAACAATATAGAGAATAAATGTATAAGAAATATCGACATAACTTCGCATTGAGCATAAAATTACAGTAATATAAATGAATATCTCCTGGGCAATGTAAAATAGAACTCTAATTGAGGTTTATTAAAAAATTACTGTAATCATTTTAGTGATTTTACCGGACCAGAAAACAGAATACTTTTTCATTTTTTTATCGTTAATGGGTCGCTGCATTGACTCAAGTGTCACTTGGGAACTTCAGTTTCAATGTTCTGTCTTCAAGATATTCAGTTTCAAAGATAAAGGATAAATTTCTGAAAAGAATACGAATAATACAAGCAGTGCTACTAGAACTCAAAATGCACAAGCAAAAAATTATGCAATCACAGAGCACAGTTATGGATTGTAACCTGCACCACATATGGTAAAGGACAGTTTAGATAACAATAATAATAATTATAATAGTAATAATAAAACCATTATTATTATGGTAACAATAATAGAAGTGGTATTAAGAAAATAATAATAATAATAATAATAATAATAATAATAATAATAATAATAATAATAATAATAATGAGCCACTTCAAATATCGACAACGATTATAACGTCATGCTACTCTCTTCATTAAATGAGAAACAAGACAAAACTCCAGCTGTGAACTCGGAATTAAAAGAGACTCATAACGAAACAGCAATCCTGAAGTCCACACCAGGTGAGAAACAACACAAAAACGCAATCCAGAACTCAGCGTGAAAGAAACCTCACGTCTTCATTTAGTGTTCCTTTGTGACATTCATTCGTGATAGGAAGGAAGGCATTATTGAGGTTGCTTCTTTTCTTATTCCTCCTGGTTTCTCACTTCTTCTTTTTTTACCCAACTTGGTCTGAATGTAATTCATTCATGTAGTTCTTACTTTTTTTCTTCTGTGGTTTCTTTGTCTTTTTAATTCATTCATACGTACTTTTATTCTTTTTTGCCTCCTTATTACTCTCTCTTTCTCTCTCTCTTCTTTCTTTGTGTATTTCCTTCAATCTTTTGTCATTTTCTGTATATTCTTATCCATTGTTTTTACCACACCTCGTCCTCATCTTCTTGTTCTTCATGACAACATCGCATGACAGCACATGAACACGGAATTCACAAATAGATAACATCTGCAAAGGCAAGAGCGCGAATTAGTGGTAATTATGAAATAGACTACCATGTACAGCCATGTGGTACACCATGTACGAAAAAATCAGAGTAATCTGGGACTGTGTTGTAAGGACTGACATGTGATACACGCTCGAAGAACAGACCTCATCCTGGTATGTAAAGGGAACCCAGAAAGTATATGACAGATGTAGCCATACCATGGGATACAAGAGTTGAGGACAAGGCACCAAGAATTCAAGAAGGAAATAAGACGGCAGGTTGAAGTGGAAGTAGCACCTATGAGCCTGGGAACGCTAAGAGTAACCACAAAGAACCTCAGGAGGAACCCTCGAACCGGGCCTACTCCCGAAAAATGTACTGCTGACCACATCACGAATAGTTAGGAAGTGTTGGAACCCTGAGAAAACTGGGCAGTGGGGCGAGATCCTCGGGAGGCAGGTGACAGCCCCGACCATGACTCAGAGAGACCAACCCAGGGAGATTGTGGGAAAAATATTAAACATTTTCGCCCCTCCAACAAAAGGAAAATATTTCACCTTACTTTTCCATGGGAATGTGAGAGCAAAGAAGTATCCTACCAAGTAAATCCTTGAGGATACTACATCCGATTTCCAAGGGATGGTTGTAAGAACAAACATGGTTTGATATAAATGGTTGTAATGGCAATTACCAAAATTATGCCAAAAGTTTGCTATTTTCAATGAATGTCTTCCAATAATCTATGAAAATCTTTGAAAACACAAGAAATAACCTGTCAGTTAATCAAAACATACTCACATTTGAAAACAAAGAATTATCCAGGGCAGCATTTAAAACATTCTTTGGCTCTATTTCACTCCATCACTACAAACAAATAACTAAGATATAGAAGACCTCATATTTCAGTTTCACAATTCTGTGATTAATATGAAATATTTTGATGAAAATCGTCCGAAGTGTCTTAAAGTTAAATATAAATGGCGTAGAACTGTAACCCTTTATGAAAGTTTCTGAGTGAAAGTAGCCATGTAACTAGATTCAGTATTGTTACGTCTGAAAGTGCTTTTATTTTTTATAACCAGAATGTTTAACTATATCCTAAGGTTGTCTGGGGTTAAGTTCAGAGCACTCTAGGGGCCAATGTATCTTTTTCTTTGAAGTTCCATCTAGGCATTTTTTTGCTCTGAAGAGCAGAGTTAGCTTTACGGCTTAATCTCAAGACCTCAGCGACCAAATGTATTTCTTCTCTAGAGTTACGTATAAATATTCTTTTAGGACTGAATAGGAAAGGAATTTTCGACTATGTATTGTTGTCATTTGTCATTTTATTCAATTTGTCATTATGGCTGAAAACAGACATCTTCTTTAGACGTAGTTTCTTGTTATTAACACTAATTGTATTGATACCTTAAAATTTTCTTTCTTTCCTTTTTTTGCATTTCTGTACAGCAATAACAAACCCAGTTTAGTTTTCTTTGAAAGAAAACTATTGTGCCGGCTTTGTCTGTCCGTCCGCACTTTATTCTGTCCGCACTTTTTTTGTCCGCACGTTTTCTGTCCGCCATCAGACCGTAAAAGCTACTGAGGCTAGAGGGCTGCAAATTGGTATTTTGATCATCCACCCTCCAGTCATCAAACATACCAAATTGCAGCCCTCTAGCCTCAGTAGTTTTTATTTTATATAAGGTTAAAGTCAGCCATAATCTTGCTTCTGGCAATGATATAAGAAAGGCCACCACCGGGCCGTGGTTAAAGTTTCATGGGCAGCGGCTAATACAGCATTATACCGAAACCACCGGAAGATAGATCTATTTCCGGTGGCCTTGATTATACGCTCTGCAGAAAACTTGATTGCGCCGAAGAAACTTCGGCTCATATTTAACTCGTTTATATTGCAGCTAATATATGACAGCACTTCCTCTGGCATCAGTTAAGCACCGAATAACGCATATAGCAGCTCCCATCACTATTAATCTAAACAAAAAACGTTTCTTCGGTGTCAAAAACGCAACGTTAGCGGCATCTAAACAAACGTCCGTCCCTTGAAAAGAAGCGATTGAGACCTCCGAGGGGAATGTGTGTCGAAAAGACTTCTATCGGAAGAATCGCCCATATCCGTCACCCGTAATGGCCAAGCGCGCTTTCTAAAGACAGTCATCCATCAAGCCTTTTTATCGGTCATCCATCAGTGGTCATCGATTGGCGGGCCATTCGCGCCTTTCCCTCCCATGCCATCCACCAACATCCATCCCCCCGGCTCCTTATCATCCATTTTCTTATGACCTTTACATCCGCTCGCCGAGCTGAAGTATTCATCCAGCCATACTTTAGTGGCGCAGCCCCCGACATCCATCATGGGGAAATAAATACTGTCACTTAATCCCCAGCCATATTTCCCCACCTGATGCCTTCCCCGTGACAGGGCTGAAACAAAGGACTTACATACAAACACACACATACACATACACACACACACACACACATACACAGCTCCTCCTCCCCCAGATATAGATCTGCCACACGAACAAGAATAAAACATACGACATTTTGATCTACGGGTCTCCGACCATTATCGTGTTTCGTGCGACATGATGGGTATGACTGTGTACATGCGGTTGCCTCTCTCTCTCTCTCTCTCTCTCTCTCTCTCTCTCTCTCGATATACTTCTTCTTGGAGGGAATGTTTATTGCTGTGAGTTATAATCGCCAGAGAAGATATTCGCAGAGATGTTCAGGCACATCGACTAAGATGTGTTTGCGTATGAATGAATGTAAGTACCAGTTTTCTCGGTATTGGAAATTCTGGTACAGATGCAGGTGGGCGCATCCACATACAAACGTACATAGTTTATATATATATATATATATATATATATATATATATATATATATATATATATATATACATATATATATATATATATATATATATATATATATATATATATATATATATATAGTTTTCAATTTTAGTTTACTGTATATTCTGTTACCTTCATTTTAATGTAATGATTTTAAAAAAAAAATTTTGTTCTTTAATTTGAATGTTTGTGTACGTTTCTGAAATTTTTGTATGAATAATTTTCAGCTTTTATTTTTAGCTTTTACGATTTTACAAAGAATTTTATTTTTTTATTTTAACAGCCCTGATGATGTAATTAATTTGATAATTACGAAACGTTGGAATAAAGTCAGCTTGTATATCTGTGTGTCCTCTGCCCTTCATTGATGATTTCAAGTATGGACTGACTCTGACTCCTCACACTAATCTGTATATATATATATATATATATATATATATATATATATATATATATATATATATATATATATATATATATATATATATATATATATATATATATATATATATATATATATATGTATTTATATACCATATATATGTATGTGTATATATATATATATATGAGCGTGTGTGTGCGTATGTTCATTGGAGTGTGGCTTTAAACTCACAAACCTATTCAATAGCTATGCAGCCAAGAATCAATCTGGCTGGTTAAGCGAAGCATGAAATATTCGTTTTGGGAACGTACAGTTGAATACCCGTTTCTGTTTTGTCAGTATAAAAATTATTATTTCAGAATACACGAGAGCATATTTTTCTAGTGAAATCCAGTAACCGAAATCATTTTTTGAAATATGTACTCTCCCCATATGAGTCTTCGTTCAAGAAATCCAGTAACTGAAATAATTTTTTGAAATATGTACTCTTTGTTCAAGATCTGCCTTACCAATCATTACTTGAAAATTCTTGACCAAAATTAACAATACGAAACCTTTTATGAAGATTTGTAAAGTTTGTCTCTGTTTAAAAGTGTTGCAGACGGATTCGTTCGCTTCGCTGGCATATGCCAAAATTCCGCTTAATGAAATTACTCAAAATAAAATCATCGAACAGGAATGTGAACGAAACGAAAACTGGAGAATTACAGATAATCCGCAGATATAAAGCTTCCGTAAAAGCGTGCAAGTCATGAAAAGCATTTAAGAAGAGCACACAGCTCTCTACAGGCAGCGAATAACGTAAATAACAGACTCCGTGCTTGGAGGTTGAAGTATAAATGGCGAAGGCGGTAATCCGCGACGGGCAATTTAAAGTTTTATGGAGTGACTGAGTTGTGCGCCGGAGTATTTGGAAAGGGCGTTGATTGTGTTAGTGTAAAAGCAGAGGTATTCCGGTGAGATTGCCTTCTGCCTTCATGGCTTTTCATTGTGTTTATGGATAACGTAATGTCGGAAGTTTGCGCTAAGAACCGGGTGGCTATGTGGGCGCTTTGTGGTTTGCCAGAAATCATAGTAAATGGGAGGGGTTGGCCTAGGGGAGGTTGGGGGTGGGAGGCAGGGGAATGGGTTATGATTATTCATGAGGTCGTAATAGCCCGACGTAGTAGAAGAGGAGTCCTCCTCTTCTTCCTCCTTATCTTCTTCTTCTTCTCGGGTCATGCTAAGAAGGCAGTTCGCAGCGAATGCTGTAAAGCAAAAGATTATTTAGTGCGTAATGATCAGAATTTTATCCGAGGTCCGTCCCAGATCAGTTCCAAGTTCTCGTGAGAGACGAGGCCACGAAACTGTTCAGAAGTTCCTGATAGGAATAACTTACATGGCCGTAAAAGTGACGTGAGGTCGGGGGATATGGAAACAGCCGAAGAGCCGCTAAAAATACGCACAACGAGAAGCTGGATAACGAAAGAAGATGGAGGAGCGTGGCGCGAGTACTCGAAGCTTATAATCGATGTCTTGAGAAGGGTGAGCGAGAGCACTTTTGACACGGTTTCTCTCGAAGATAACCGGTCATTTTCTCATCCTCGTAATTCACAAAAGAGGTTGAGCAATTCAGAGCCTCCAGGAGGTTGTCGATTAACCGGGGTTACTCTTGGGATCAAGTACGTCTAAAGGGAAAAAGGATAGGAAGATTTACAAGAACCAGTGATTAAGAATGCTCAGATGAAGTGAGATGGAGTTGAGGCAATCACTGTACCAGTAAGAGTGGAATGGCTGCCAGGGAAATTGAGGCGGAGAGAAATATAAATGTAGCAGGAAATCAAAGGAATTTGCAAACTGTTTTTTGCTTGCTGCCAGCCAATACACTTGACTGGACTGTTTGCATGTTGTTCCTTTGGCTTTAGAAGACTAGTGGTACTATTGTAAGGCTCCGTATTACGCATTATTTGTAAAATGTTCCTCTTCGTGAAACAGACATAATTCTGGATTTGATATAGATTTATTCAAGAAAATGCTGTCTTTATCCGTTTTGCATTCTCATTTATTTCCACCGATGAACTTTTCAAGAAAGTAGATGGTGTTGCTATGGATTCAACATTGTTTTACCTTTGTTAATATTCTGTCACTAAGGAACCTATGTTTGGAAATTTCGTGACAAATCCAAAACAGCAATTTCTCAAAATGTAAGTTAATGACATCCACTCATGTTTAGGAATCCTCCGCAAGCTAAAACGTTTCTTGACATTATCAGTAACTTTAAAGACAGAGTTTACAGTGTAGGCGAAAATTAATAGAAATTTACATTTTTAGCTGATGACTATTTTAGAATGAATGGTGACTTTGTATCAGACACTTAGAGAAGAGATGCCTTTCCTGAAATAAGCCGAAACTTTTTCTTTCACAGTCCTTTCACATTTAATCAAAATTCTGAAAGACGTTTCATACCTTCAGTTTACCTCATGTTCAAACTGGGATAGATTTGATGAGGAAACTAGTTTCATAAGTTATCATATCTGCAAAACCTGTTGACCATAAACATCTCCCATCCTAAATAAAAAACATACAACCTACCTAAATGTTCATTTGTGTTTCTTCAACTGGCACGGGAAATTTATCAAAATCTGATTGTTAAGAACTATTCTTAAGACAGAGATATACTTATATATATGCAAAGGACAAACTAAATTTCAGCCTTTGAAACCCATTCAACCTCGCAGTCATGATTGGTTAAGTTAGATTTTGTTCAGTAAAATCAGGTCAGTTCTGGTTAGATTGGGGCTGAAATGAATGTTATGACATGGGACTGATGTGATTGAAATATGTGTTGATACCTTCCCAAGTAATTTATGAATGTAACTGTAAAAAATATAATTTTATGAAGTATACTAAGTGTATATCCCGGCTGCTTAAGGTTCGCATCGTGTCATATTGGACTGTTAGATAAAATATATTTCTAAGCTGTAAAGAGGGTTTTGTTGGGAGATTTTTCATTTTAATGTGAATTTTAGCACCAGGATTTCAAGGTCACTACCCATTCCCATTCTTTACTCTGTTTAGAACCGTTGTTTATTAAGCAGTTGGGTCCTTTCTGCATTAAATCTACCGCTTCTTTTCTATTTAGAATAACTTGGAATTTGTCTCTTCTTTGAAAGGTTTCATTTATGTAAATTCAGCACATCTCCCGCTTCCGCTTATAATAGTAAAAACTCCTTTGTTCTTTTTTCTAGAAATTTTACTTCTAATGTTTGTGCTTTAGTTTAATTTTCTGTGTCTGAGTCTCATGGTTTTACATGAAATTTTGCATGCTATTATGTAAATAGTTTAACTTCCACGACTTGCTTATTTTACCGTGGAGATGAGATCATTTCCCAAAATGTTGACGAATGAGTAAAGGTGTTGATATTGAATGAGCCTCTGACTCTCCTCTTTTGCTGCGGAAGAAACTCACGAGAAGTAACTATATATCATGTGTCAATATCAGTCCGTTTTCCCTAACACGGGGTGTGTTCAGAAAAGACAAGTCATTGGTCACTGCCATATCCACACTTAACTGTTGAGTCGTGTATGAATTTACCACTGTGCAGAAAACTTTCAAAACCTTAGCTTCTTCATATACCAGTATTGAAGGCTCATTAGCTCTCTACCAAAGCCTCAACCCTCTCTGCATATGCATAAATGGACATAGTTTTTCATATATACAGTAATTGCCTATTTCGGGGTTTTTAAACATATAAAATTTGTTATCATAACAGTGCAAATATTTTTATAAAATTTCATTGTGCAAGTATTTTCAGTTTCGCTCTGCAAGTACGCTCACAGTAATAAAGACCTACTTAAAATGTCCAAAAATTTAAAAGGAGGTCATTTTAACTGTGAAAATATAATGAACTGCCTTGCGTTTTATAGGCATATGTCACAGAAGAAGACGCAGGCAGGAGGATTCAAAGCAATATTGCAAAGGGAAAGATACTGGAGTTTTTTAAAATAAATTCATAGAAAAGGACTTGCCCCCAAATATCGTAAGTATGATCGCTACAATAATAGTGATACGCTGTTGGGTTGGATTATGTTAGGTTAGACTTTAGGAAACTTGAAAGGTAGCTGCAAATTAATTTCTTGTTAACTTCCAGGGTTTTATTCAGCCGTGCTGGTGAGCCTTTTCCCCTGAGTGGACTCGAGGGGAATATCTTCGATTAAATATTCTGCTCTAGTATGCATTGCCACTTTCATCGTTCCCAACAACTCGCTGACATTCAGACGCCCGAACTAATAATGTAGGAAGACTATGTCATGGAAAATCCTTGATCTTTAAGGTAAGATGGCGATTTTTTTATTATCTTCAGCGTTTCTTGTTAATTGGTGTTTGCTGTTTCGTGCCTGAGTGTAAAATGTTAAGCTTTGAGAAATAACCTCACAATCAATATCACTCGTTTTATTTCTTTTTTTCGGAAATTCTTATAAAAATAGTCACGTGCTTCCCTCAAAAACTGTGTCATTGATTGCGAAATATCTTATATCACAAACAATTTGATTTAGTGTTCATGTAACCTAATACCGAGTCAGCCATGAACATGTCACATATTCCCACGCATGCGCACTGACACGACCGTGCAAACCAAGGCGTTCTTATGAAGAGGAGAGGGACTGCCATTCATACTTTATGCAAGTGTTTTGCATAAGCAATCGGGTCCCTTTTGCGAGGGGAGAGCTGTAATTCTGATCAGTGTGATCAAGGCAAATTGTGCGCTTTCCCTTCGAAGTGTTTTTGGCCGTAAATTCCTTCCTTTACTGTCGATAAACCTGGAATTTTTAGTGTCCCAAGACCTATTCGCCGAATCTTATGTGATGAACTATAGCTCTTACGGCGTAATAAAGTGAATGAAATCATGGCATTGTAGAGGGTGAGCGCATAAATTTGTTCCCGCTTCGATGAACGTCCCTTGTTTACAAGATCCGACAGTCGTCTCGTCTTCCCACTCGCCTGTGTCTTTTACTTTTTCTGTTTGTTGATTTCCATATTGCACTGCTTAATCATGTCAGTGATCGATTCCACATAGACATCTGGATTAGGGACTGTACGCAAATATATCAGGGTACTGCGCATATCGATATGCAATTATTTAGACGTCTCGGGCAATATGTGTGTACTCACGACATACGTAAACACAAACTTATTTGTCTTTTACTGCTAAAAGTTATTTCCTCTCGGAGCGATTCCGTCCCTCCTAACAACGCGAGTAACAAGTCACTCCCGAAACTTCTCTCGAAAATCTTAATGGCAGCGGCGCCCTGACATCTTCCTCTTCTTCTTCTTGGAATCTTCAACCGTTCCCGCCCTCGTCCCTTCGCCTCCTCAAACTTCCACTTCTCTCTGTTCGTTGCTCCTGCCGCTGCCTCTTTTGACACCCACGTTACTCATACGCTCATTTATAGTTTGAACTTATCATACACACGCGACCTGCATGCAATATCTCGGCGAATTCCATAAACAAACAACAATATCTCAATATCTGTGATCGCTCCGAAACTTTTCTCATCAACTTACGCGCTAGTATCAAATTGCCGTGGAGACGACGCGCCGCTGTTACATATAGATACCTCGTTTATGCACCAGATTGGACATTTTCTTCCCCAAGGGTGTGTTTTGGACATTCTTGTACTCTGTAGATATTCGACTCTTCGCCCGTTATTATCAGGTATTTCTTTCTTTTTCAGCTTAACCAGTATTTATCTTAAAACAACACAATTCTTTTCAACTTTGACATGAGATTAGCCGGTTTTATCTACCACAAAAGTACTCCGCACAAAATTCTCTTTCCTTCATGTAAGTAAAATTATTCTCACTACCCTAAGGAAAGATGGACGTCAGTTGATAGGTAAGCAGCTCCCCAAGTAAATGAAAATTAAGACGGTCTAATAGAAATGTCACTGGAAAGGGACTCAATTCTTGGAAATATATGGTTTTCAGAGAAGAATGTTCATAAGTATACCAGGGAAATAGAAATCATAAGGACAACAATTTGTTGCTACATTTTGTGCTAGCACCAACTAATTGTAATCTTAAGATGAGGTGTTGTGATGAGGAGAAGAGTGGCTGGAGTATGGTTGATCATTATTTGCTTGAAGTAAAAGTTGAGAGGGATATAAGGTTAAGAAGGGGAGGAAAAGTGGAGAATGCAGTTGTACATGTGATGCAGACGACTGAGTTTGATAAGATGAGAATGTACATAACGAAAAATAGATAAAACAGGAGCTAGGGTTAAAGACAAGTGGATAGAACGAGTAGAATACATTTTTAAAATTCCATGACGGGGTCACAGGGAGAGAGAGAGGGGTGTTTGTGGCTATACATTGTAAGAAAAGGGTATAAAGACAGTAAGCTGGGGTGGGGGAATGGAATGTTTGGTAAACGAGAAAGGGAGATATTTTACTTGTCAACAGTTTTCTTATATATTAATGAATCTTTGTAGATAGTTAACTTGGGGTTGATCATCCCTTTCTCAAACATTTTTTACTTCGAATTTTAATGCAGGAAACTTTCACATTAGCCACTTCATACACTTCACAGAAAATCAAAGGTTAATTTAAAGAGCAGATTATATATTTCCAAGGATATTGTTCACCAAATATTTTTGTGGGGGGGGGGAGGCCATGGGGTACAATATCGCCAGCCTCAATAGCATATACCCGCCAAGGTCTATCAGTGGAATGTATAACAAAAAAAACATATAATATTTTATAAAGATATTTATCACCCTGTCCAGATTGTCATGATATAAAAAATCCTCACCCATCCACTGGCTGCAAAGCCTCTTTTATATTTAGCACTTCATAGTCATTGGTGTTTAAAAACCCAATCCGTTCTTAATAATAACTCATTAATACATTCATCCGAGTCCTGCAGCTTCTTTGCGAATCATTTTAGCTAATTACTTTTATTGGTTCTCGATAAATCAACCAAGCAAGATGCATGGGCATCGAATTTCAATATCAGTATGAATACAGACTTAATTTTCTCGTCGTAAGATGGTTGCACGTGCAGATACAAGCGAATTCTTCGGAAGTGCGCTTCCCAACAAGTCTTATTTCTCTTTTGTTCAGTGATTTTCTGGTATTGTGATAACATTATTAAGTGTAGGGAGTCTGTCGGATTTTAGCGATGGGTTCGGTCTTTTTTTTATGTAACATTTAAGTAGAGGTTAACATGAAGGCATTATGCACATACATTATAATATTCACTTACATTATACACTGAACGTAATTGGCCTCGTGATGTGATCGGTCGTACGCTTACCTGCCAAATCGTCCCTTTTTTTGGAAAAGTGTCGATCATGCATTTTTTCAATTTTTTGAGTTATCTATATCAACGGTAATTTTATCACAGACTTCCTATTCAGCAAAGTATCGAGTGTGTGTGCCTCACCACACATCGTGGATGGTGAGAGAGACGCACTTGATACATTGCTGAAACAAGAGGTCAATGATAAAATCACCGTCGATGCAGATAAAAAAAAAAAGGCGGGGTGGGGGGACGAAATGAGAGCCTCATTCTTGAATTCTTGCTGAGGGCAGGTACATGGGTACACTCCGTTCAATATCCATTGTGCCTCTGTTGACCTAAGCAGCAGTAAATTATTTAACTAGGAGTTAGCTAACCGTTGTGGGTTAGAACCAGGTTAGATAAAGGCATGGGAACAGTGACCTCACTCCAGAAGACCTGCTAAGAATCGGAAGGCTAACACCATCTGGAGCCACTCCCTCAAAGGCATATGGTTAAAGAGTTGGATTAAAAGTCTTATTCTGAAGTCTAGGTCAGTCTTGGCAGTGATACAAGTTTAGTTCATTACGTAGGTCCATCATTATAATTCACATAGGAACAGTTATTAATGATTGAGCTATAAACATCACAAGGTTTATGATTCAGTACTACAAACTCAACTCAACAGAAGCCTTCATTTAAACGTGAACGAGGTTCCAGCGCCGATAGAAACAAATATGCCAAACATTGACCACCAAACAGTGTTTCTCAAATATCTAAGTAACAGTCGCCTTTATCCTTAGATTTGTTTTCCTCAACTGTAGAGGTAAGATCGTGTATAAAAAGTAGTTTAAACTGAAATGGAAGTCTCTCCAACAATTAGAAACGGATTTACCTAGAAATGTGGATACCTCCACTGGTATTCAGGATTTTGTAATAAACGCTACGGTAAGGAATATGCCCTTTCCAGCGCACACGAACGAAAGCTCGATTACTTTAGTCATGGATGATTCTCGAAATATTAGCAAGTCCGAGAGAGAGAGAGAGAGAGAGAGAGAGAGAGAGAGAGAGAGAGAGAGATTCGTACCCAAAAGAGACGAGTGTCGTTTAATCTGGCAAATTTTGAAAGGCCATAACTTTGGAGCTACTTGAGGTGTAGGGCTCAAATTTAGCAAGGTTGCTATACCGGTAATAAGTTCGCCACTTATGTATTCGTATACATGATAATCTGTTTTAAAGTTACATTATATTTTTGTAAAGCAAATGTATCCAAACACCCATCACAGTTTTTTCAAGGTGCTACAAAAGTAATTTCTTTTTATCAAGAAATGAACGCAATTTAACACCGTGCAAAAGTGCACCGTGAGAGAGAGCTGGCAACTGCGCAACGAGAGAGGTGTGGCCTGTGCCTTATCTTAGAAATCTAACTGTGTCTTCCCGAAAAGGATTAGGTCAGTAAGTCAACGTCTATTCTTCATTAATGTCCGCTCCATTAGTAAATAGATTTATATTCTGCTCCCTCCAAGTTCCAACACTCATCTTGGCGTTCCCCAAGACTCCAAGTTGTTCATATGGGGCGTTAGTTCATTTAAATAGTAGATCATTTTAGATTCTAGTATACCTTTCTCCGTGCAAATATCTTTTAACCTATGTGTGCAAATCATGCCGGATCTTATCGTCAGTGATACTAACGATCATTTCCATTCTTTGGTGTCTTTTGCAAAATACTATTGCAAAGTGCTACGAGCTGCACATCGACGACCCTGGTACCAAGTTCCAGACTCTGCTTTCTTGTTTCTACGAATCTGTAAAAGACTTATTCAAATAATTTTTTGTTTTAATCCCATTTGAATTACTATGGGTGTATTGACACGTCAGTAAATCCCATTCAGTGGGACAAGAATTAGACAAAAATGTTCAAAGTTGTAAGTCTCAAATATATACACATGAATTGAAATGAGCCTATCAAACGTAACAGAAGTAAAACGTAAAGTATTTATTAACAGACAGAGATAGACAGAGAAAGAAAAAAAGTAAAGCGTGGAGTGGAGAAGGAGACAAAGAAGGGAGAGCCAGGCAGAAAGAGAGAAGAACGAGGGAGAAAGTGCGAGATGAGAACAAAGGCTCGAAAGAGATAATTAGAGAGAATCCACTGTAAAATACGTGTCATGGCGGAAGGTTTATGAGACAATATGGGGTTGCGGTCTTCGAAGAATAATGGTGACGTGATGTGACCACAATACCGTGGTTCTCTTAAATCCGCCCCCCCCTCTCTCTCTCTCTCTCTCTCTCTCTCTCTCTCTCTCTCTCTCTCTCTCTCCGTCCTTGTTTTCCCGCGAGGCCAAGTATCTGATACACCAACCAGCCCACCTGAAAGACAATAAACTTTATGGATAATAGTTAATATGGCCAGAATAAGAAAAATGGCCACGATGAAGGATGCAGGAGAACTTTCTGGGGAATTAGGTCACGAGACATTTCTGCTTTCTATCTTTTTTTTTATTATTGTTCTCCCGGATTCTCTTTATAATTGTTTACATTGCGGGTTGTTGCAGTCGTAGTAATCCTTCTGTTTGTATTCAGTGTTTCTTAACCTGGGGTGCTAGCACCCCCTGGGGGTGCTAAAATCAATTTAGGGGGTGCTGGAAGTGCAGTACAAATGAAAAATGAAAACTACCTCAAAATCAAAATATAATAATAATAATAATAATAATTCTTTTTCGTCTTCTTCTTCTTCTTCTTCTTCTTATTATTATTATTATTATTATTATTATTATTATTATTATTTATTATTATTATTATTATTATATATGTATATAAACATATACATACATACATATATGTATATATATACATTATATATATATATATATATATATATATATATATATATATATATATATATATATATATACACATGTAATATGATCCCAGTAACCAGATATGTAGGGGTGCTAGACTGTGAAGTCTTACTACAGGGGGTGCTGAGGTCAGAGAAGGTTAAGAAACACTGGACTTTATATCATTGTCTTCGTTGTCGATGGGAAA
>NC_089764.1:17337620-17340120 GCF_040412425.1 Macrobrachium rosenbergii
GAGGCAAAGGTTGGAATCTGAATGGAGTGCTGAGCCAGTTCTCTTTCATGGAAGTAAAGTGTGGACGCTGAATGAGTTAGTTATAAATGATTTGTTTAACCAGACCTCTGAACTCTTTTAAGGACGCTGAATGAAAATAGAAGAAAAGGGTAAATGACACTGACATGAATAACTGTTTGTGAAGTGCAAGTGGAATAAGAATCACTGAGAGGGTAAGAAACATTGATATATATTAAGATGAGGCTGTAAAAGGATTATCATACGAGTGTTTCAAAGTAGTTTGGTCACGGAGAAAGAATGAAAAGAAGTATTGTGTTTGCAGGGTGGGATGGGGAGGCCGAATAGTGGATTACTTCTAGAAAAGGGAAAGAGCAGTAAAAAGTGTAAAAAGTTCTCATTAAAAATGCAAGCATTCCCTGACTACTACAGAAAAACATTTTGCTTCACTTTTAATAAAAGAAGAGTCTGTATGTTTCCTTCTAATAAAGTCATTACATTTTACAATTTCCTTTGAATTTTCACAGTCTGTACCGTAACCAGTATCATGTATAATAAAATGATAAACCTCTTGACATATTACCCGTTCTAATATATGTTGTTTACTTTTGACTTCCAGGAATATCAGGCGCTTAATTGTTATCGAATCTTTCTTAATTATAAGCATTAGGTAGATAGTGTACAAAGTAGATATTTTCTTCAAAGATCTTTTTTCTGATTTTCTAAATTTTTACTTTAATCATCAGTAGATTTCTTAATCTTTTTTTCATCCATACTATAATCTTTCCACTTTTTATTATTTTGTGGGTATGCATCTATTTATTTATACAGTTTTAAATGTGTACATGTATCCATATTTATGCGTTTATATGTTTATTTATATAAGTTTTATACGAAAAATATTTCCAGTTTTATATTCTTGTTAATTCATATTTGACTGTCTGAAATCCAGGGAAGCAATTAAGTCTTTACTTTCGTAAGTGCCCTTGTGAGCTGTTGCAGTCGGTTGTTTGTTTTAATGATTGCTTGCATACACACTCAGACACACACACACACATATATATATATGTATGTGTGTGTGCGTATGTATATATATATATATACACACATATATATGTGTATATGTATGTATATATATGTGTATGTATGTATGTATATGCATTATGTATGTATGTATATATATTAAGATATCATTAATATGCACGTGATTTGATTATCAGCTGATGCCACAAGAAGACTTTAAATATAATCGACGAGTGCAAAGTACGTTCGTGTAATTAACACATCCTCGGGGCACAAAGATGTGTTAATTATACGGAAGTACTTGGCACTGTGTCATTCCTTTTAAATTAACTTCCTTGTGGCTTGAGGATACAATTACACAGAACACACATACTACATTATCTTAAAGTCTTCACAGCACATAATCAAGTCACATGCACATTAATATATTTATATATATATATATATATATATATATATATATATATATATATATATATATATATATATGTGTGTGTGTGTGTGTGTGTGTGTGTGTGTGTGTGTGTGTGTGTGTGTGTATATTCAAAGATGTCCGTTATTAAATTTTAACTATATATGCAGTATTTCAGTGAATTATCAACGCAACCTTTTTCCTTCTTATTTACGTGCCTTCACAAAAAAACTCTTTCTCATTAATCTTCCTTAATCATCTGGCACAACAAGTGAATAAGTGCTCCAGCATTACAGCTCGTCCCTCAATACGTTGCTTATTCGAAGAATGCTTCATTAAATATCTAATGCAACAGAAGATTCGCTGGACTCCGAAACGCATCACTAGTGCCTCGTGAATTACCACAACAACATCCTGCCTCACTAATCCTCTGAGTGAGTGCGTCCATGAATCATCAGTACAACACTGTGCTACACCAGCGTCCTTCTACTCACCTACATCTAATCCTGGAATCTCGGCCACGACGTTGGGTCGAATCGAGGCCGTTGCAAAGGAGGTCCAGCCGAAGAGCAGAATCGTGATCATGCCGTTGACTCCGAGCTTCCTTCTGACACGCCGAGAGCACCGGTCCTGCTGAGAGTTGAAAGAAGAAGATGATTTCGTCTCCGGTTCCATCCTAGTTCCGAAACGGTTCGATCACCCTCGGAGGCTTCGTCCGAATCCAAGGCCCTAGAGAAATGTGAGAAAGAATTGGAGGAGGTTAATGTCAGGGAAATTACATCGTTCATTCAAGTTTCTGTTCATTTTGAAATTACCTCTGGCCATGACCTTTCGTATAATTTGGGGATAGATGAATTTGTAGTGATAATTGATATTTTTTCAATGTCGTATCGGGTACAAAGTCTACTGTGGTTTTGATATAGCAACAGATAGATATTTAAACACAACTCTTCATTCATCGAATATAGACCACTGGCATTTTTATTACTAAAATATTATCAAATAAAATTTATAGTAGTAATTTGCCTTAGCTAAACTTTATGGTCTTAGATATTAATTTATTCTCAG
>NC_089764.1:17345120-17362620 GCF_040412425.1 Macrobrachium rosenbergii
CAGAGGGGCGGGGTTGGGAAAGGGGAATGAATAGGTTCCTCTGATGTGCCACTGAAATTATGCATAGGGTAGATTGTCGAGGAAACCTTTATGTCAGAAAGAATGACTAGATTCCTTTTGTGAAGAATGAGACTAATGCCTGATAGAGGGAACTGAATTCCTTAAACGAAGGTGAAGCAAGTAAATTTGTGACTTGATATTCTTAGTTTCTACCAGCTAACTTATTTTGATTTGTATATATATATATATATATATATATATATATATATATATATATATATATATATATATATATATATATATACTGTATATATATACATACATACTATATATATATATATATATATATATATATATATATATATACTGTATATATATATATACATATATATATATATATATATATATATATATATATATATATATGTATATATATATATATATATATATATATATATATATATATATATGAAGTGTTTTCCACAAAAAAAACCTTTTTCCATTATGGTATGATGTTTGATTGGACACAAGAAATAAAATTCTGTTTGTCTTCAAAAATCATGGAAAACTATTATGATAATTACGCTTATAAGATATTGCAACACAAACACACACATGCGCATATATATTATATGTGTGTGTGTGTATTTGTGTTTATAATATCTTATAAGCGTAATTATGGGTTTTCCATGATTTTTGAAGACAAACAGGCATTTTATTTCTTTTGTCCAATCGAAACATGGCCATAATGGAAAAAGATTGTCGTTTTTGGAAAACACTTTATTAAATCCTTTTTCCATATAAGTGAACTATTTTGCTATTCTTTTCTGTCTCGCTTTTGTTTAATTGTTGAACTAGTGTTATTGATCAGATTTTTTCTTGAAAAATAAAGATTTCATGATAATATAAATATATAAGTAAATAGTATTAAATTTATCGTTTTGCGTCCCTGTGTTTGTAATTAAAACATTAGTCTTTCATTTTTAATTAACATTAAGTATAGTTCTCGCTTTCATCGTCATAGATTTTAGGAAATAACGTTTCTTTCTGCATCTGCTTTTGTGGGAACAAATAACTTACAGAATAGAACTGGGTGAATCTGAATGAATCCGTTCATTATCTGACCCCTCCTGATGATTCACGTTTGGGAGTGTCGATGAGGATTCGATGGTTTATCGTCATCGAAATCATCTATAGTTGTGGTTATCATCATTGATGGGTACTTGAAAAAACTGTAAGCACTCCAGATACTCGAAAAGAAATCAAATGATGCTTAGTGTTTGAAAACTGTGTTAATGGAGAGTCTTGTTCACTTTTGATGACTTAATGGGGTTATGATTTTCACAGTGGCCTGTGTTACACATAAATCAGTGCACAGGAGAAACGGGTGACAAAAATTGGGATATTTGCCGTAAGATTTATGCGAGCTATTTTCCTTATGCTAGATAATGGTACCTGTTACCCCTCCTTTCACCCTTTTCATGAAAAAACAATGGCTCGTAAATTTCAGCACAAAAAAAAAATTGTGGATTTTCAAATATTTCAGCTGCAAAATACAACTTATCACACCAAAGCATACCAGAATGTACTCTAATAACATACAATAATTAAAACAACGTGTATATCAGCGAAGAATCCATTTTATGGAACAGCGTATTGTACAAGCTCGGAAAACAATATCAGACAAAATACTGACATTATACAGTTTACAATCAAAGACAGAGAGGCTAACCTCTTGATGATTAAATTGCATACCAAAACACTTGATGAATATTCCTTGTTGATTTTATCTCAAATGCATCGATTATGTTACTAAATGTCATAAGGAACAAGAACGCGGAAAAGGAAGGGAATTCTGTCCCATGGCAGCGGTTGGCCCGCTTCTTTGTAACAAGAAACGCCATAGGAGTGTTGAGGAATTCAAGTGATGAGCAGTGAGGAGCTAGATCAAATATCCCAAGGATGTATAGCCAAGAAGGATTCAATATCCTAAGCTGGAAGCTGATTCTTTAAATATGCTGTATGTGTTTAGATAGGCAGTGTGCATTTGCATATTCAGGTGTTTGTTCATAGGTGAATGTGTTTCTTCTAATGAACCTGCCTTAATATTATTTATTGCTGTACTATGTTAAGAGGAAATAATGGGTAGGCCTACCCTGTAAATGATAAAAGACACATAAGGAAATAGTAGAGCACAGTATTTGCTCAGGCAATGAAAAAATGGCTAAGACGAGAAAAGAAATTGGTTAAAACCTTAAAATCCCATTTACAATAGTCATATCATGGAGCACAGGTTCATGCACTTTCTTAAATCAACGCAGCGCGACAGCAGTATCTCAGTATGTATTTACAAGAGGATGAGAGAGAGAGAGAGAGAGAGAGAGAGAGAGAGAGAGAGAGAGAGAGAGAGAGAGAGAGAAAGCCTTATAAGCCTCTGGAATCCTGGTAACAGATCTGGTTATTCTCAGTGCCACACCTAAGGGACAGTATGCAGTTTTAAACATAAAAAAACAAACAACATTTACCTGCAACGCTTGATCGAAATGTTCATGCGAAAGAACATCACACTCAAAAGACTGCAATAAAATTATTTGCGAATTTCCAAATATTCAACAATTTCTGGTTTCCACGCGTATGAGAATTCTCATTGCAGCAATACCTGAAAGCCTAAATACTTTTGCATTGCGAGCGTTCACGCCTTTGACATCACGGCCATTCTTTATGTAAACATTGTTATCCGGAATAAGACCCGGCATCCAATACTGTTTGTCGGATTCCTACTTGGCTCTGTCAAGCTTCCTTTGCTAACTACGTAACACTCCAGGGAGCGTCGAAGCCAGCAGTGAGCTTAGGAAATCCCTGTGAAATTGCTACAAAGGGGAGCTACAGGGGAATGCTGGAGTGTTTACACACAACAACTCCCTTCTAAGTGTTTGCTCAGGGACCAGGGACTCACCCCACCCCTCCCACCCACCACTCGAGTGGGGTTCGCCGTGAATCTTTTTATTGCATGAGAAGGGGTGACTTTTCGATTGATCTGTGATTGACGTGTCACGGTTTTTGCGTTGATTATCGACAGAGCTTTTCTTTTTATTATTATTATTATTATTATTATTATTATTATTATTATTATTATTATTATTACAAGAAGGAAATAGTGCTTATTATTATCATCATAATTATTATTTCTTTTCTTATTATTATTATTATTATTATTATTATTATTATTATTATTATTATTATTATTATTATTACGAGAAGGAAATAGTGCTTATTATTATCATCATAATTATTATTTCTTTTCTTATTATTATTATTATTATTATTATTATTATTATTATTATTATTATTACAAGAAGGAAATAGTGCTCATTATTATCATCATAATTATTATTTCTTTTCTTATTATTATTATTATTATTATTATTATTATTATTATTATTATTATTATTATTATTACAAGAAGGAAATAGTGCTCATTATTATCATCATAATTATTATTTCTTTTCTTATTATTATTATTATTATTATTGTTATTATTATTATTATTATTATTATTATTATTATTATTATTATTATTATTATTAGCAGTAGTAGTAGTAGTAGTAGTAGTAGTAGTAGTAGTAGTAGTAGTAGTAGTAGCATTATTAGAATGAAGTAGGCCTTATTAATAATATTATTATAACCGCACGTACCTGCAGAGGAAAAGTTTCGGACTATTGCTGAAGAACCGCAGAAACGATAAAGATACATATTACATTATATACAGAATCAGCAGACCTATTACTGTAAATTTCGCCTCACTCAGTCACTAATCAAGAGATACAGCGAGACGTAGCGTTATTGCGAGCAATGGCGAAATTAAGACCCGGCGCAGAAAAATGAGGCCCTCCTTACAATAAATTCCTTCGCAAAGCGAGGCCTGGCCATTAGAAAAAGTGAAACGAAACACGCTATTTAGCAGCAGAAGGTCTACCATTATCCAGTAATTAAACCGTACAGGAGGTAACTGCGATGCATTAATCTCGCAGCGCTTTTGGGGTACGCCTGAAATATATGGCTTTTTGGGCGCTCCCAGCTCCAAATTCTTCGGACAGATATGTTCAAGTACAGTTCTCTCTCTCTCTCTCTCTCTCTCTCTCTCTCTCTGAGTCAGTTAGGATTCAGTGAATTGTTTCATCTCTCTCTCTCTCTCTCTCTCACTTAGGATCCAATGAATTGTTTCCTCTCTCTCTCTCTCTCTCTCTCTCTCTCTCTCTCTCTCTCTCTCTCTCTCTCTCTCTCTCTCTGCCAGTTCAGTTAGGATTCAGTGAATTGTTTCTCTCTCTCTCTCTCTCTCTCTCTCTCTCTCTCTCTCTCTCTCTCTCTCTCTCTCTCTCTCCATATATGTATATCTATATATACATACATACATACATATACATACATATATATACATACATATATATATATAGAAAACAAAACATGGAATAAAAAGAAATGGAAATGTGTATAAATATATGTGTATATTGCACATGCAGAGAGAGAGAGAAAGTTCCCGAAGAAGAGAGGGGGGGGTGGGTGACCGGACGGAAAAGGCAGCAGGAAATAAAGCGATAAAACTCGCAATAACCAAATGAGGATCCATTAAGTTATGAGTGACCCACCTCATAAACAGAAGCGTCGACCAAGATAAGAAAAAAAAGAAGAAGAAAAAAAAGCTTGGGGTCATCGGCGGACGTACATTTTCGATAATCTATTTGCCATTAGATTTCTGTGCCATAAAACAGAGACAGGGCTTAAGCAGAATGTAATGGAAACTCGTTTTCTCCGCTATCGAAAAGCCATGGCGATTGGAAGGGGCTCGGTCCTCGGGGGGCTGGGGTAGGCTGGAAGGCTCCCCGCGGTTTTTCAAGAGGGGAAAATAAATTCTCCTAAAGGGATGAAAATGAAATGAAATGAAATTTCACACATTATGGAGGCTATTGCGGGAAGCGTCCGATAAATATTTTGTGATTAGCTGGGCAGTACAGCCGGTATAATAATTCTCTGCATTTGCAACGCTCTTCATATTCTTGATTTGGCGCTTACCCGTGCGTACTGCTCTAGCGTCGTTGGTTACTGTAAGCATTGTTTGATATGAGCTGGCGTCACGGCAACTACGGTAATAGATATTTTTTTTTTATTATTATAACCATACGGTAGTGAGAAGACAGGTCATCGTTTTTAATAGAGAGGGAAACTACTTCTTTAACCCTTCTTATTTTCTTTCAAGATTACCCCGTAGAGAGGTAGTTCTGTCACGTGGTGCGCTGTGGTCATTACTAAATATTGTTCGCAACGTTCCATCGGCCTCTACTAACTTCTTCTTCTTCTTCTTCTTCTTCTTCTTTTAACGTGCTTTTTCCCATTTTTTGTATGGGGTAAGCACGATGCCTTCTTTTGAAGGACTTTGATTTGGCGTTGGGGTAGACCGTAGCCTCGATCGGCTGCCCTGCCTGACACCGCTGAGACCCCGGTAGCGCATGTGTACATGTATCGTACCAAATCCCCAACTCCCTTTCTGCGCGCACTTTTTAGCCTTATGCTTTACCTCTGTTCCCACTTCCTTTCTTCCATCTTACTGTCCAAACACTCCAGCTCCCTCTTTTAACTGTCTCGAGTGCTGAATGGCTGAAAGAGGCCGGGTGTTTGACTCTAAACCCAGATTTTCATAAATCAAATCAAAACTTTCCTGATTATTATAGCCCTCTTTTATTCCTTAGACGGTTCACTGGTTCCACCTTTATTATTCTTTATTCATACTTTCACGGTTCTCCTTACCATCAAACCCTGTGCTCATAAATAATAAATAAATGAATGAATTTAAAACATAAAACTTAGAGATTCAAGATATCCAGGTGCAGGGCGGGCAAATAGCGAGTCCATTTAAAATTCGCTCGATTGAAATTTTCGCTAATCAATTCCGCAGCCTCGCGGTAAGATTTCTATCTCCCTTTTAATTTACATGCTAATACTTGTGTGTAAAGAAGTCAATGTGTATCAGTCAGTACCGGCGTCAATTTAAAAACTTTTTGTACCTAGTCTCAGTGGGTGATGGTAAATTACACTTTTTATTGCCTAGATTCTTCATGCTGTAAAACGAGGCGAAATGAATCGATTACGTTTTTTTTTCGCAAAACCACATACATTTAGAGATTTAATTCACGACATGGTATGTGAGTTCAGTTGGCATTCATATACTTATGAATTCATATTTGTCTTGAAAAAGACAGGCCGGATATATATATATATATATATATATATATATATATATATATATATATATATATATATATATATATATATATATATATATATATATATATATAAAATATATATATATATATATGTATATATATATATATATATATATATATATATATATATATATTTATATATATAATGTATATGCATATGTATCAATTTATATATAAATATATATATACATATATATATATATATATATATATATATATATATATATATATATATATATATATATATATATATATATATATATATATATTCAACTGGTTTTAGGCAGAAGCCTGTCCGGATAAAAACCTCAGGTACAGAAGTACTTAGGTTCAACTTCTTTTATGACCTTGCTAGGTCAATAGGTATCTCGCCTTGCCATGTCACTTGGGAGACCGTGGTTCGTTCCCGATGTGAGTCAAGTCAAATTATATATATATATATATATATATATATATATATATATATATATATATATATATATATATATATATATATATATATATATATATATATATATATATATATATATATATGTGTGTGTGTGTGTTTAATATATATATTATATATATACTGTATATATATATATATATATATATATATATATATATATGTATGTATGTATGATATGCATATATATACATATATATATAATACATATAATACTCATCTTGTGAAGCTTACAGTGATACAAAACCTAGTTCATCAGGACGACAATAACGCCACAAGTTCACCTAAACATTTTGGTACGGATGAAACCCTCCTAATGCTTTGGTGTGAAATTCTAGGGAATGAGAAACCAACAACTCCATTTTCTTCTTCTTTGTTTCCTTTTTCTTTTTATTTGTGTTTTAAGTGAGTTCGGTGGGTCCTATAGGCGGTGAGCACCGAGATGGGACCAAACACTTTATTGATGGGAACTAGGCGGCAATCTTTATTTCATTCTGATGCTGAGGAAGAAGAATCCTACTGTTTTACAGAGAGAGAGAGAGAGAGAGAGAGAGAGATCTGTTTTCAATTACGGCCAGCCACACGCTTTCAAACAGATTATAATGTTTTACTTTAGACTGAAAATTCTCTCGCACCCTTTGACATTGCGGTCTTAACTGTAATTTCAGACTTTTCATTCAACCCTAGAAATTAATGATAATTCTTCAGATCATTTTTAATAAATGTGTTTTTTTATAATATAAAATGTGAAATTACAGTGCTTGTTATCCAGGACTCAAAGCGATAGACACTACGCTTGAAATTGAGAAGGTTATAAGCGTAGGGAAGATAAAACAGGAACTGTATAATTTGAGCAATTGTAAGAATTTCTAAACTGGGTTATCTAAGAAGTCTCATATTGTCTGTAAATGGAAAGCAAACGCAGTATTCACTGACAGTGTTTATTATTATTATTATTATTATTATTATTATTATTATTATTATTATTATTATTATTATTATTATTATTATTATTATTATTATTATTTATGAAAATCTATTAACCGCATGAGTTAGTAAAATGGTTAGGAAATCCACTATGATGTCAGTGTAAATATATATATGAAACGAGTGCTTTCAAAAGCATATATATATACATGTATATATATATATATATATATATATATATATATATATATATATATATATATATATATATGTATGTATATATATATATATATATATATATATATATATATATATATATGTATGTTATATATATATATATATATATATATATATATATATATATATATATATATACATACATATATATATACACTGACATCTTAGCAGTTTTCTTCACCACGATTATTATTATTATTATTATTATTATTATTATTATTATTATTATTATTATTATTATTACAACTCAGCAAATAAATTTTAGACTGCTTTTCCTCCTAGTGTAATACAATGGTCAGCGCTAAAAATACAATTAGATCCGTCGAGAGCCCACTCAACTCCACTGTCAACCCGAAAATGGCTGGAAATGTCAGTCCTGTAGGACTCTGGAACCTCCCATCTGTTTTTTTAACCTCCTCTCTTGTATTGCATTACAAAGAAAAACCATTGGGGGTTTTATTTCCTCGATAAGTGTTCCTGTAATTGTTCAGAAATTTTACAGTATTATTATTATTATTATTATTATTATTATTATTATTATTATTATTATTATTATTATTATTATTATTATTATTATTATTATTATTATTATTATGGTTTTGTTGTTGTAGTCGCAGTTACAAAAAAGCTATTGAGTGTTTTTTTCCTCGATAAGTGTTCCTGTAATTGTACAGAAGTTTTACATTTATTATTATTATTATTATTATTATTATTATTATTATTATTATTATTATTATTTATTATTATGATCTGATAAAAGAATGGCAGCATCAGATAAAATTATTTTATACCAGGTTTTCTCAACTCTTCTTACCACTCTTTTCTTATCTGCTACTCTACTTTATTATTATTATTATTATTATTATTATTATTATTATTATTATTATTATTATTATTATTATTATTATTTTGCTAAAAAGACAGGCAGCGTCAGTTGAGCTGATTTTATAAAAGGTCTTTTCAATTCTTCTTACCGCTCTCTTTTCTTCGAGAGTAATATCTGCTACTTTATAACATCATTATTATTATTATTATTATTATTATTATTATTATTATTATTATTATTATTATTATTATTATTAAAGTAAAACTGTCATAGTTAGACAATTTT
Source organism: Macrobrachium rosenbergii (assembly GCF_040412425.1). Taxonomy (NCBI): domain Eukaryota; kingdom Metazoa; phylum Arthropoda; class Malacostraca; order Decapoda; family Palaemonidae; genus Macrobrachium; species Macrobrachium rosenbergii. Next base: position 17,354,122 of record NC_089764.1, read on the forward strand.
TCGAGGACAATGAACCATATTGTCCAAAAAACCTTAACTTTCTTACTTTCATTGCCACTACTGTCATTACTACTACAACGTCTAGTTTCATAAACAATAGTGTTCTTATAGTTATAGGTCTCTTAACACAAACCTAATTTGATGCTGATCCTCACCAGATATTGTTTGACTTTCCATTGCTGAATTAAGAAGATAAAAAAAAAGAAACAAAATCATACAATATTGATGGGATCCCTTATGTGCATTCCTGTCATATAAACAATGTCGTCAGTTTTAAGAGCTTCGTTTCCATTAGCTTGGCTGAATCCAGAGTTCCACACCAGGCTTTTTATCCCTTCTACACCTTGCCACAATCATGGGCCGCTTTTGGGCACGACTCCGTGGTGGCATATGGCCGGCTTTATCTCACTACGCACATCATTGATTCAAGATCTTTTGTGCATGAAGATTTAAAGCTGATAATTATTATATGTTTCTAAAGATACAGTAATTAAGACGTATGTGTGTTTGTATGGATAGATGTATATGTGTACAAGTAATTATATACATTTAATATAACATCATCAGATAATGATACGTAATACAGCAAAGCTTCACAAGAAATCTCTCAGCAACACGAGGCTTGAGACAAACGCAAGAGTGGAGACGGCGTCTGAGTTGTATCGAACCCAAAACTTTGTCCCGTTTTCCCCCGGGGTAATTATAAATGAGATCTCCACGGTATTTGTGACAGCTGAGACCTCTGGTGCTATCATCCTAAAAGATGATGCAACTAGAGTTGTTGCTGTATTTAGACATAAGAAGACCTATAACTATAAGAACACTATTGTTTATGAAACTAGACGTTGTAGTAGTAATGACAGTAGCGGCAGTGAAAGTAAGAAAGTTATAGATACGAAGATGAATGAATAGTCGATGATATTCATAACTATAAGAATAACCTTGACCGTAAACATGGAAATGATAGTCAAGATAGTAGTGGCAATGAAGACAAGAAGGTTATTAAATATGCAGAATAACCAAGGATATTCATGACTGTAAGAATTATCTTGAATATAACCGTGAAAATTGTTGTTACATTAGTCATGATAGTTGTAGCAATGAGAGTTATAAATATGCAGATGAATAAATAATTAGATTATTAGATAAATAAGCGAATGATAGTGCATCTATAGATGAATAGAGATTCAGTTCTTAGTATTTAAAGCCTAGATCCTAAACAACCAACAGAATTTGATCAAAAATGAAATACACAGGCCAATTAGGACCCAGGAATTTCACCCATGAATTAGTCAGGCACTGTTTGTATATAATTATTTGCGTAAGATCTGTTGCGTCGTTAATTTCTGGAATAGTTTCGTTCAAGAACAAAGCATTCATGAGAGACCTGCCAAATATATAAACCTGCATAAAAATTTATTTTGAATATTTCGTTTTATCAGTTTAAAATAATATTCGTCGGACAGTTGTCTGGCGATCGAAAATTTTCGACAAATTTAAAAGTAAGTAGAAAAGTGTTCAGTAATTTCGACGGAGATTCCTTGGAGGCAAGAAATCTCATAAATGCAATCTCATTTCAGGGTAAATTGATTTCACCTGTGAATTAGTCTATGTGACTTGATCTCCAGATTTTTTACCCCGAAATTTCGAAATCTGCCGAGAAAATTGATATCGGAAGTGAGGTATTAAGTCAATTTATACAAAGCAAGAATCCTTTTGTTAAACAATAATTGCGCTGCTGTAAAATGATTCTTGATTGCAATTTGAATCATTCATGTTATATTGTGATTGTCCTTTGTCAGAGAAAGAAATTGGTATTAAAAAGGAAGAGAAAGATTATAGAATTGGACAGGAAAATTATGTGTGATACGATTTATGTAATATTTTTCCATATGTTCGCATGGCCATGACAAAAATATCGAGAAATTATATATATGTATATTAGCAGATCATATCCAGTAAATCCTACCAATCGATAAAAATACTGAAATAGTCAATACAGGTAATATTTAAAATCAATAAAGTACACAATCAACTAAATAAAAAAAAACAATCACAGTTCTAAATCACAAAGAAAAATAGAAATACCAAATACTTCTTTTATTCCTCCCCTTTAGAACTCGATACAGAAACAGCTCTCTCTCTCTCTCTCTCTCTCTCTCTCTCTCTCTCTCTCTCTCTCTCTCTCTCTCTCTTTTTATTTTTTTTAATTCGCCGACGTATTTCCGGCGACTTCGCCACAACATCAAGACAAGCCATTTCCAGGCACGGATGGGCTCCGCATCCTATAGCTATTGATTTCTATCTTTTATTAATCGTGGCAGGTATTCCCTTTAGTTCGCCGCGCGCCGCTCGTAAAAACAGGATCAAATTGCCGTTGGGGAAAGGAGACACGGGACAGCTTGATGCCTTTTGGGAGGGTTTTGAAGCCTGCAGACCTTTGATAATCACAGACACACACACACACACATATATATATATATATATATATATATATATATATATATATATATATATATATATATATATATATATATATATATATATTTATATATATATACTATATATATATATATACATATATATATAATGTGTGTGTGTGTGTTTTATGCTTATGTCATTCTATTTAACATTATTAATCAAATGACTTAACGACCTTATATTTACAAGCACACAAACAGCACCTCTTCTCTTCTCTCTCTCTTCTTTCTTCTCTCTTCTCTCTCTCTCTATATATATATATATATATATATATATATATATATATATATATATATATACATAATTATGTATGTATATACATATACATATATACATACATAATTATATATATTATATATGTATACATATATATATACAGTATATGTATATAAAGAGAGAGAGAGAGAGAGAGAGAGAGAGAGAGAGAGAGAGAGAGAGAGAGAACTAAGCACACGGGTAATAACATTCATGTAAACGTATTCATAGACATGCGTTCACGAGATAGCGTGCAGGACGCGTCCTCTTCTTTTTTTTTTTTTTCTTCTTCCCCTCGCTCTGATATTCAGCGGATTCTTTTCCAATTCAATTTTACCTTCCGTCTACTCAGTCACACCATCTAGGCGATGATTGATTAATCGAGTGACATTGCCCTCGCAGCGCAGCGCCCCTGAGGTCAGCGATTCACTAGCAATTCCGTTCAAACAAAGGCAGCGCCCTATTCGGTACTTCATGACGCCCATTTTGTTTGTCTAGTTTTCTTTTTTGTATTTATCACACACTTCCCAGTTGTTGGCTGTTTGCATGACGGCTGTTTTCCTTTATTTTTATTGTTTGCTCACGTCACGGCTGTTTGCTGTCCAGTCGCAGTTTTCACCTCCGCTGTGGGGGTCACGTTTTTAGTTCTTTTGGCTTCCCTGTCTGTCTGTCTGTAGAGCTGTTATGAGATTGATAGGAAATCAGTTTTCGGATTTTGATCAAACTCGATGATAAAATTTATTGGGTGGCCCCCTGCTGATGACCTACTTTTTGTGGGCATCAACGAAGATTTATAGACTATTTTTTTCCTGAAGAGCTTCGCCAAAGCAAGGTTTATCATCTTGAATCCTTTGATCAAATTTGATCAAAATCCTTTCATTTTTTCTCGAGATATTTGTTACAATGCAAAGAGAGACTTGGATATAAGCAAATATGTGTTGATAAGAGAGAGGGATTATTATTATTATTATTATTATTATTGTTATTATTATTATAACCGTAAACTACTCTCCTTTAAAATCTGTCGAGATCCACAACTGTATTAATATTGAATCAGTATTGCCAGAACAACGATTTTAAAATTTGTTAAGCATTGACTGTTAAATTGCAGTCGCCTCTACGGGAGTTTTCAATCTCTGATTGCCCTTTCCAGATTTGTTTTTTAATCCCTTTTTTTTATAATTCTCCTGCTACACGCTTCACTGGGGCCTGTTTACGTAACGCCTCTCTCCCTCTCTTATTCTGTTTCTCTCTTTTTTTTTTACTTTTTAATACGACATGCGTCGCAGTTGATTGGCATTTGTGTATCGCCTTCATCCGTACCCTGCTAATGCTCCATTTCCCATTCGATTTTAATATATGGATTTATTCAGCAACTCGCTTTTGCCCAATTTCCCGTTTTTCCGTCTCTGTGACACGTCCTTAGAATGTCACCAGGAGTTGATACGGAACCCCTCTCTTTCATTTAGATGCGTCAGTATTTTATAATGTAATTTTATCTCTCTCTCTCTCTCTCTCTCTCTCTCTCTTTATCTATTTATCTGTCTGTTCCTTTCTCCCCCAGCCTGTTTTGATATGAAACATTTTATTCCATTTAAGCCTTCCCTTCTTTATTCGCATATTTTCTGTTTCTGGTTCTTGATATTTTTATGATGTTTTTTTCCAGTTTCTTTTACCGATTGTATCTGAATACTTTTTTTTGTATTTTTTATAAATTTTATAGGTTTCTGATATGCAAAAACATCATGTTTCATTCAGCTAGTTGATTGGTTTTCTGCTGAAACTCCGAAGCTACAAGAAAATTATCGCAGAGATTAAATTCGTTTAACTTAGAGGCTGACGGGAGGGGAAATTGAATTCCCTTATGTAGGCCAGGCATGAGGGCAACGCCAGAGAGATAGAGGAAAACTTGTTAAGGAACCAGAGGATTATCAAGGAAAAAGGAAGGTTGCCGAGGAGATTGTCAAGGGAAAGGAGGAATTTTAGGAAAGGTCAAATTGTTAAGGGAAACAGGACGATTGTCAGGGAAAACAAATTTCATCAGTGAAAGAGGGAGATTTTCAGGGACGCAGAAAATTGTCAAAGACAAAGGAAGTTTGTCAGGGAAAAATGAAGACTATGAGGAAAAATAGAAAATTGTCCAGGAAAATGAGGATTGTCAGAGAAACCTGTCATTTTCAGGGCAAACGGAAGATTGCTTGAGATGAGGAAGATTGTTTGGAAAAGGAAAATTGTAAAGAAAAAATGGGAAGATTGTCAGGAGAAATGGAAGGATGTCAGTGAAACGGGAAGATTGTCAAGGAAAACCCGGACTTTTCAGGGAAAGCCGAAGATTATCAGGGAAAAGGGAAGATTCTTGTGGAAAAGGGAAGATTGTCAGGGAAAAAGGGAGATTATCAAGGAAAAGGGAAGACTCTTGTGGAAAAGGGAAGATTGTCAGGGAAAAGCGAGATTATTAAGGAAAAAGGAAGAGTCTTGTGGAAAAGGGAAGATTGTCAGGGAAAAAGGAGATTATTAAGGAAAAAGGGAAGAGTCTTGTGGAAAAGGGCAGATTGTCAGGGAAAAAGGGAGATTATTAAGAAAAAGGAAAGAGTCTTGTGGAAAAGGGAAGATTGTCAGCGAAAAGGGAGATTACTGAGGAAAAGGGAAGAGTCTTGTGGAAAAGGGAAGATTGTCAGGAAAAAAGGGAGCTTATTAAGGAAAAGGGAAGATTGTCAGGAAAAAAGGGAGCTTATTAAGGAAAAGGGAAGAGTCTTGTGGAAAAGGGAAGATTGTCAGGAAAAGGGAGATTATTAAGGAAAAATGAAGAGTCTTGTGGAAAAGGGAAGATTGTTAGGGAAAAGGAAGATTATTAAGGAAAAATGAAGAGTCTTGCGGAAAAGGGAAGATTGTCAGGGAAAAAGGTGATTATTAAGGAAAAGGGAAGAATCTTGTGGAAAAGGGAAGATTGTCAGGAAAAAGGAGATTATTAAGGAAAAAATGAAGAGTCTTGTGGAAAAGGGAAGATTGTCAGGAAAAGGGGAGATTATTAAGGAAAATGAAGAGTCTTGCGGAAAAGGGAAGATTGTCAGGGAAAAAGGGAGATTATTAAGGAAAAGGGAAGAGTCTTGTGGAAAAGGGAAGATTGTCAGCGAAAAGGGAGATTACTGAGGAAAAGGGAAGAGTCTTGTGGAAAAGGGAAGATTGTCAGGAAAAAAAGGGAGCTTATTAAGGAAAAGGGAAGAGTCTTGTGGAAAAGGGAAGATTGTCAGGAAAAGGGAGATTATTAAGGAAAAATGAAGAGTCTTGTGGAAAAGGGAAGATTGTTAGGAAAAAGGAAGATTATTAAGGAAAAAATGAAGAGTCTTGTGGAAAAGGGAAGATTGTTAGGGAAAAGGAAGATTATTAAGGAAAAATTAAGTCTTGCGGAAAAGGGAAGATTGTCAGGGGAAAAGGTGATTATTAAGGAAAAGGGAAGAATCTTGTGGAAAAGGGAAGATTGTCAGGAAAAAGGGAGATTATTAAGGAAAAATGAAGAGTCTTGTGGAAAAGGGAAGATTGTCAGGGAAAAGGGGAGATTATTAAGGAAAAATGAAGAGTCTTGCGGAAAAGGGAAAATTGTCAGGGAAAAGGGGAGATTATTAAGGAAAAATGAAGAGTCTTGTGGAAAAAGATTGTCAGGAAAAGAGGGATTATTAAGGAAAATGAAGAGTCTTGTGGAAAAGGGAAGATTGTCAGGGAAAAGGGAGATTATTAAGGAAAAATGAAGAGTCTTGTGGAAAAGGGAAGATTGTCAGGGAAAAGAGGGATTATTAAGGAAAAATGAAGAGTCTTGTGGAAAAGGGAAGATTGTCAGGGAAAAGGGAGATTATTAAGGAAAAATGAAGAGTCTTGTGGAAAAAGGAAGATTGTCAAGGAAAAGGGAGATTATTAAGGAAAAATTGAAGAGTCTTGTGGAAAAGGGAAGATTGCCATGGAAAAAGGCAGACTATATCGTGTGGAAAAGGGAAGATTGTCAGGGAAAAAGGAAGATTATTAAGGAAAAGGGAAGAGTCTTGTGGAAAAGGGAAGATTGTCAGGAAAAGGGAGATTATTAAGAAAAGGGAAGACTTTTTTTGGGAAAAGGGCAGATTTTTAGGGAAAAGGGAGATTATTAAGGAAAAGGGAAGAGTCTTGTGGAAAAGGGAAGATTGTCAGGGGAAAAGGGAGATTATTAAGGAAAAGGGAAGAGTGTCAATGAAAAGTAATTGTCAGTAAAATAGAGCTTTGTGTTTGAAAATGGAGGATTGGTAATGAAAGGAGAGATTGTTATGAAAAGGGGTAAAACTACCAGGAAAAATTGAAGGTTCTTGGGGGAAAAGAAGGTTACCAGGGAAAATTTAAGAATGGAAAAAGATTATCAAGGAATTCGGAATCAATTGCAAATAAAAGGAAAAACAACAAATAAAAATATTGTGACAAAAATATAAATCGGAAACACTGATGGATCGTTAAAAAACTACAATCAAATGCAAATTTGTTTTCACTGAATGTGTCATTTTTCCTTTAAGTAAAAATAAAATTAAGTTCTTAAAATAAGTAGAGACTTGCATGGTGGAAAGAAGAATTATTCAACAAAATAAATGCCTGCAATTTCAAACAAGTAAAAACTGCGCCGGAGTTTCTTCGACGCAATCGAGTTTTCTGTACAGCGTATAATTGCTGTATGAGTCTTTCAGCCACGCCCCATGAAACTTTCAGCCACGGCCCGGTGGTGGCCTGTGTTGGTACTTAAAGCGGTGCCAGACGTACGATTATGGCTAATTTTAACCTTGAATAAAATTTTAAAAACTACTGAGGCTAGAGGGCTGCAATTTGTTACGTTTGATGATTGGAGGGTGGATGATCAACATACCAATTTGCAGCCCTCTAGCCTCAGCACTTTTTAAGATCTGAGGGCGGACAGAAAAAGTGCGGACGGACAGACAAAGCCATCTCAGTAGTTTTCATTTACAGAAAACTAAAACGACGAATACATCCACAGACTTGCACAAGCGCAAAATACATTTCAGAGAGAAACTACACATTTGGAAATCCAGAGACCAAAACGCTTCCAGACTTATCAAGAAGCACAATGGAAACAGACGCGAAACTGGGAACGTGACAAATTGCCTACTGAAATAACACAACGAAAACCAGTGAAAGTTAATTTGAATGCGAAGAGGAAGCAGAAAATTACACGCCTAGAATGTTCGTACAACAAACACATAAAAACGAGTTGCGTTACGTGAATGATGAATCGCTAACTTTGTGAAGTTAAAGGAGAACACGGAACAGTTATGAAATGCGAAGTCATTTGGTCATGAATGCAATTTCACAACAATGCACAAAGGTCCCAGAGCGACGGCCGTACTAGGAACGAGCTGAAAACACAATGCAAATCGAAAGCAAACACAAAAACGTGTAGTTCCCATTAACAAGGATGAAAACAGTCACGCATGAAAACGTATGAAACCAAATACTAATGAAACGAAAGCAAATAGACGGGAGCTCCCAAATGAGTCAGATCGCTCATCTTCGTTCGTTCGTTGAAAAATGGGAAAATGTTGCCAAATTTAAAGCAACCCTTTTGGCCTAAATTCTGGTGGTGCCTGGCCGTATGACCTCCTTCAGATATGCATTCAGCCTTCCGTAATTAAGTTGTACACTGGGCGTCCTTTCCTGCCTGTTAAGCTCACGGGAGGCGTCGTAGGGAAGGGCTCTGGAAGGGCCCTGGAAATGGGGAAGAGAAGCCCGGCCTGGGAA
>NC_089764.1:17372620-17387620 GCF_040412425.1 Macrobrachium rosenbergii
CATACAGCATTATACGCTGTACGGAAAACTCCACAGTCTAACTTCCAGTCTCGTGTAATAATCATCAAAGAATACGTATTTTACCCTTGCAGTAACTTCAAGATATTTATAACTGTAGTAACGCAGATATTATTATTTGCTAATTTGGACTTATTTTTATTTGGGGACGGGGTAGAAGTGAGCTTTGTAAAATATTAATTACTTAATATTCAACCCTCGCTCGTCTCTTAAAGATGAGGGATTTAGGGTATTCCAGGACTCTCACCTTTCTCTTATGACTGTTTCCTCTTATTCCATTAGAGCAAGCTTGATTCCTCTGGTGCAATATCCTGATTTTGTTAACAACTGAAAAATATAACTTCCATATTGCCTGTGAGGCTTCAACAACTTCCCTCTCTCTGACTTTTTCTCCTGTTTTCTGATTTGCTCGAACATTGGTTTACTTTCTGAGTGGCCCTCTTAGCCCCTAATTTCCCAACAACTTATCCTTGCACTTTGTTATCGTGCTATTGATCCTATCAACTGGAACTTCAAAAGTTCAAACGATGATGCAACGCATTACTATCCTATAAGAATTCTTATATATTAGTAATATACTTACATTTTTATAAATTTATTTATTAATTTGTTAATTCATTTTTTCTTTTCTAATAAGTGATCTCTTCTTTCTGTATTTCCTTTTACCTTCTGTTATTTCCTTCAAATGAGCACCATATTCTTAGGAAGCTTGAATTTCAAGTCAGTGGCCCTGTGGGATTGTTCCATATGAATAGGGTTCATGTTCTGAATAATAATAATAATAATAATAATAATAATAATGCCAACTTTTATCAGGCTGTGACCTGGTCTATTTTTTCTGTTTAGAGACTCGCGGAAGGATCAGTAAGTCAAGTAAGTTTACCAGCTCTTTTCCAGAAGGCTGTTGCGGTGGGTATCGTCTTCTCCGACTCATTCCAAAGAATGATAACACCATCGTCGTCTTCTGTTGCCAAAATGTTTAAATCTTTACTAATTGCTGTTATTTTCAATTACATTTAATCTAACTTCGACATGGATTCCACAAGTGATCTACTTGGACCTTGTTTTTAGAAATATTTACAATTTTCTGTGTGAAACACGGCTGTGGTGTTCCACAGAGTTCTGACTCATTTTACAAAAACTTTTGTTGACCTCTGTTCTGTAGGAGAGTTCGGTCCACATTCAAAAGGTCAATTGACACCTATTTTTTCATTTAGTCAAGTGACACCTGTCCTTTCACGTAACAGTCGATTAATCTATCCACTTATATGTGTGCACTGTCGATAGAGCTGCAAGCATTCCCACCTGATTTCACTGAAGTAATTACTGAATCCTTGAAAGTGAGCTTTCGCATTCCGAGAGCAGATTGCCAATTCATTCGAAACGTCACTTCACCCGACGCGTTCCGAAGGTTCGTCTTCTTCTGCCAGTTCCTTGTCGAATCGAAGGTCTCGATCTTGGACCATTTCAGGTCCCCAAAGTACGTCTTATCCGACGACCGTTTAATGAATGATTGACTGGCTGATTAACCGTATTAATCTCTCTCTCTCTCTCTCTCTCTCTCTCTCTCTCTCTCTCTCTCTCTCTCTCTCTCTCAATCTATCCATCTGTCTGTCTGTGTATCTATCTATCTTTATCTGAGTGCCCATCTATCTAATTTGAGAATGCAAATCAATGTTCGTACTCGCTTTATTTTTTAGTTCATGCATCTAAAGATGAGTGTTATTTTGATCAATATATTTTGATCAATATATTTTAACCTCTCTCTCTCTCTCTCTCTCTCTCTCTCTCTCTCTCTCTCTCTCTCTCTCTCTCTCTCTCTCTCTCTCTCTCCGAGAAGGAAGTGGGTCGGGCACACACACACACACACACACACACACACACACACACACACACACACACACACACACACACACACACACACAGGGACACGGACACGGACTCTCTTGATCTCTCGTATACTTGATACATTCTCCGATCGAGTAATGAATTATGGCATCTGCTCCCTCATTTCAGGTCCTCCTCCTCTTCCTCCTTCTCCTTCCCGGGTCCCATTCAGCTGCTGCGCCCTTGTTTCAAATTTGCCATTCACGCGAAACCTCAAAAAGGAGGCGAGCGAAGCAATCTGGCGAAACTTCGTTCGCTTTTACATTTCAATGAACGCGGCCGAAAGGGACGAAAAGAAAGAAAGAGGAAGAAAAGTAAAAAAAAAAAAGATAGAAAAAAGAGAGAGCCGTCCTTTCCGCGGCTTTTCAATCGCATTTCATTAAAGTTCATGTTGCAGGCGGGGAAGTACAGAGGTATTCATGGCAGTTGTTTATTCATTACGCGTCTCGTACCGATTCCGGACAGGTTCGGAAAAAGGGACGGGGGCCGCTGGTATTTCTGGGTCTGTTCATCAGAGCGGGACAATTACTCCATCAATTATTTCCTTATTGACTGGCGATACATCCACTGGGTGCAATTGGTGCAATGAAGTTATTGTTATGATTATGATTATTGTTGCTATATGGTGTCGGTTTTGCTCGTTATGTTTCTCTTCGTTCTTGATGATACGATTAATACAACTGTTGTTGTTATAGCCTATCGTTCATACATTTTTGCTATTGCTGTCATCATCATCATCATCATCATCATCATCAAATTGATATTATCATCCACAAGTCCCTTCCTCCAAGTTATGACAAGTAGCCTTGTGTTCTATCTGCATCTTTTATTCCTTGGTGGTTACCCATCCAAGTATAGGCCAGGTACGAATTTATTTGATTCTGCTGATATAGCGAGCGTGTCCTGTCGAAGGTATTATTATCATTAGTATCTCCACTACTGCCATCCCTACCATTATTGCTACTAGTAATGTCAATGATAGCTTATGTAAGTACTATAATTATTATTATCATTATTAATATCGTCATTATTAACGATGAATTCTTAGGAAACCATTACCTATGCAGTATTTTTTTTTATTATTTAGCTATTCACTTCTATCAATACTTTGAAAATCATTCATGTCATTTGCAACATGTCTTGGAAAAACAACATAGTTCAAATTGCTACTTCAGACAGATGAGATGATGTCTCAACGCCACAAGTACTTCTTGCACCTGTTTCTTGCCCTTACGTCGCTCTCATCTTTGGTGTCTCTTCTCGATTGGACTCAGTCAGATCCAATTCGTCTGATCGGTGACCCTCTCTCTCTCTCTCTCTCTCTCTCTCTCTCTCTCTCTCTCTCTCTCTCTCTCTCTCTCTCTCTCTCTCTAACAAGTTGGTTCTTAGCCACGTAAAATAAGTCTAATCCTCCGGGTCAACCCTAGGAGAGCTGTTAACCAGCTCTGTGGTCTGGTTAAACTTAGATATACTTAACTTCTCTCTCTCTCTCTCTCTCTCTCTCTCTCTCTCTCTCTCTCTCTCTCTCTCTCTCTCCAGTTGGTTCTTAGCCACGTAAAATAAGTCTAATCCTTCTCAGCCCCCTTAGGAGAGCTGTTAACCAGCTCTGCCAAAAGATATGGTCTCTGTCTCTTATATCGTATTCACTGTTCCATGCACTGTTCCATTGGGCTTCCTTCGTTGCGTCCGTCAGGCTACCACGTCTCGTATTAACTCTGTGGCAATTCGCCATCCTCTAATTGCTCTGTCTTCCCATTGCCAAGTGTTGGAATTCTCTTAATTTCCGTTTTCTCTAATTTACAATGTTTCACTCACTCGTTTTTTTTTATCCCAAAAAAAATAAAAAAAGAAAAAAGATTAGGCTAGATCAACATTAGGTAGCCTCTCCATTTTAAGTATCCAAGTGAAAAATTCTGTAGCTAAAGATTTGAGCTTTCCGAAATCGAACTATAATTTCATTTTCAAATCAGTTTTAATTTCATTCCATTATCTGCCCCATTTTGGACCTTGTAAGGGTCACTTTTTTATCTATGATTTTTTCGCAAAAGTGCAGATTTATTCCCTCTATCTACGTCCTTCTTTTCTGTACTATTTCCATTTTATTCTTCTACTTTTTCGTCCGTTTTATTACACCTTAAATTCGTCGTTTTCCTTCAGATTACATTTATATATTCCGTTAATGTGTCTTCTGTTTCGATATTGTCTTTCCTTATTCCTCTTTTGCAAGTTTATTCATTTCTTTTCTATGTTTGCTTTGCCTTTTTATCCTGTGCCAGGCATTTTTTCTTCGAATATTTTTTTTAAATACGTTATCTTTTCATTTTTACGGATTCCCTTTTTTCCCCTATTTTTTTTTTATTTTATTCCACTTCCCAATTCCATACGAAGCCGCTTTAGCACAAACAACGGCGCTGAGAGACTAAGCCTATTTTGACATCAACTGGCAGTAAGAAAAATATAATAAATAACAATTGGAAAATATAAAGTAAGCGGTTTAACTACCAAACGAAAGCCTGCGTGTTATATGCTTTTTACAATAACACTACCACGAATTTTTGCCTTTGATTTCCGAAAAAAAATGGAAAAGTAAAACAGCTAGAAGTTCCTAGTTTTTCAGTGGCGGAAATCAAACAAGTTTCTGATTCAATAACTCTTGTATTTCAATTAAGACATTTAACTGGTTTTCAGCGGAAACCACTTTCAACCGAATTCTAGGTTTTATCACGTCTGAAATGACATTATGGCTCTCTGCCTACAAGTACATTTTAAAAAAATGTTCATACATTTGTCATTTCAAAATCATTCTTTTTTCAGATCTGCTTATTTCGAAAAAAAATATAAAAATAGTTCTCTCAAAAATATATTTTATTTGGATTTCCATGACACTGAATCATAAAAAGTGAACGCATTATCCTTGCATAATTCGTTAATTAATTCACGTTTTCGTTTTTGGAGTTATTCGCTATTTTTCATTTGCTCGTACCCAAAAATGGTTGTGAAAATGTGTTAATACGTGAGTGTGTGTTTGTGTGTGTGTGTTTGTTTGTGTTTGTTTGTGCGCTTGTGCATGAGTTTGCACGTGGGGAAGTTAATGTCTTTGGTTGCATTTTATATATATAATGTACGTAAGTGTGTCATCATATGTGTACCTATATAGTATAATATTATATATACATATATATATATACTTATATATATATATATATATATATATATATATATATATATATATATATATATATATATATATATATATATATATATATATATATATATATATGAGTGTGTGTAATTTATAATTGCCTCTTTTTCCTGTGTGTATATATATATATATATATATATATATATATATATATATATATATATATATATATATACATACTGTGTATATATATATATATATATATATATATATATATATATATATATAGAGAGAGAGAGAGAGAGAGAGAGAGAGAGAGAGAGAGAGAGAGAGAGAGAGAGAGAGAGAGAGAGAGAGAGGTTCTAAAATATATATATATATATATATATATATATATATATATATATATATATATATATTTTTTATTTTTTTAGATACATATGTGATGACACACTTACGTACGCACATTATATAATTAATGCAATCAAAGTCATTAACTTCCCCAGTGCACACCCATGCACACACACATAAACGCACACGCGCACACACATACACTCACGTAGGAATACATTTTCGCAACCATTTTCGTAAAATTCACTACAAAAGTATATTTTCATAATTACCTTTCAGAACTTCTTTATATATATATATATATATATATATATATATATATATATATATATATATATATATATATATATATATATATATAGAGAGAGAGAGAGAGAGAGAGAGAGAGAGAGAGAGAGAGAGAGAGAGAGAGAGAGAGAGAGAGGCAATTATCAAGATATACTTTAATAGTGAACTTTGCGATTTAACCGTCCGTTCCATTAAGAAATAAAATTCAAATCTCACTGTCTACTGATATTGGATGATCAAAATAACATTTCAAAGGAGAGAATTCAGATAGCATTTTGAATTAACGATTTGGAAAAGTGATTTGTATGCGAAAGAGAATTTCAAGTAGTGTTTCAGCAGGAGAGAATTTGCCAGCTCAGAGAAATGAAAGATGTCTTTAAACTATAAAAAAAAAGCACTCAATCAAAAGCAACTTCAAAGTAAAGACGAGGTGTCAAATACTGTCTAAAAATGGTACAAAGAAGATCCAATCGCTTGTAGTGTGGATGATGATCAAATAGCAGTCCAAAGTAAAAAACAAAAACAAATCAAGAAGGAGGGAGATGTCAAATGGCATTTGAAGGCGATCTCGAGAGATCGAGGTGTACATCCAAACGGAGTTAAGATTAGCATTTCAGAGTTAATGAGGGATGCGAAATGGCACTCCATCGTGAAGGAGAGAAACTCAAGTGGTATTTCGACACAAAGTAAACTTCAGTGATGTTTCAAACGTGGTGAAGAAGAGGTCAAATATTTTTGTAATGGAAGTAAGTGGGTTTTCCAAGCGAACCAGTTTTACGTAGGATTGCGTAAGGGAATTGAGGTCTCGCTTTGCAGTTCAACGTGAATGACAGTTTTTAGTTGGTGAAGGAGAGAAAGAGATAAAATTGTATATCATGGGAAAGAAAGAACGTCAGGGGGCATTTCAAAGAAGAGGAAAGAGACTAAAATCTTTGCGAGTGAAGAAAAGTTGTCCTGTGGCGTCTCAGTTGGGTGGAAAAGTTGAATATCCTTTCAAACGGAGGAAAGTAGACAAATATAATTTTCAGGAAAAGGCAGCTTTGTCACATTCTTAACCAGAAGATGAAGGTCTTAGCAAATTTTATAAGTAAGACCTTATATATACTATTATGACTGTTTACTAAGTTTTGACATTGCTCTTGTTTTGATATTTTTAATTACTGGCGCGCTCTCATGAATGTTAAAGAAATTATATTTTTGTTAGTGGAAGGTTCCCTTGAATTTTAAAAAAACAGAGCAGAAAAGTTTAATCATATCTTCATATGATATTTTTATAGTAATAGAAATTACTGTTTCAGTTAACCTTAGCGTAATGTGGAACGCAGGGTGATGGAGCTTTGGTACGTATAGAGCACAAAACTCCACTTTTGTAAGATTCTATGAATATCTTAAACTAACTTACCTTTCTCGCTTACAACCACCAGATGGCTATGTGATCTCGTACGCAAAACATGGATGCTCTTCCAGATATCAAAGACATGCTTCACTTGAAAGTTATTGCATATGAATTTTACCGTCCGTCGGTAATCTCTATCTCTGAGCGGTAAGAGTTCTCCTTCTGGTTCCGTTATCGAGTTGTTTAATATTATCGTACATCTGCCATCACACTAATGATGAATTTTTTTCCTTTTACGTTTTTTCTGATGTATACATCATGTATTGTACATCAGCCATGTAGTCAAAGAACACTAGTTTTTTCCAGGTGGATAAATCACTGTTCATGCATCAGTTTC
Source organism: Macrobrachium rosenbergii (assembly GCF_040412425.1). Lineage (NCBI taxonomy): Eukaryota > Metazoa > Arthropoda > Malacostraca > Decapoda > Palaemonidae > Macrobrachium > Macrobrachium rosenbergii. Next base: position 17,380,040 of record NC_089764.1, read on the forward strand.
TCAACATCAACGACTTTTAGATTTTATGCGTATATAAATCATTAATCGTACATCAGTCATCCTTCCAACAAAACGAACGTGAGTAGCAAGTCGGGAAATTGTAACGTTTTCTTCTGATATATAAATCACCAATCGAAACGTCAGTCTGCCATTCACTGAACGTGAGTTATTCGAGGGTGGGGAGAGGAGAGGAGTTCTCGGTTTCTTCTGAAATACAACCTTCACTTATCGTACATCGGTCATCCAGTCAATGAACGAACGCAGTAGGCCAACAAATAATCAAGCGTTTACATTTCCAATTCCATTCCACTCTCTCGTTGCTCTCCACGGAAGCCATATCTCATCTGGCCGAGTCCGTAGAGTATAAGGCTGACATTTGCAATTCCGTTCAGGGGTTTTCTGTAGAGAATTTCACATAGGGAAGACGCCGCAAGTTGAACTTTTCTTCCAGGGCGTGAAATGAAGCTTTTTTTTTTTTGTAAATATACTCCTTTACACTAAATATTCACGGCTATCATTTCACCTTTACGTAAAATCGAGTAACAACATCAGTATCTGAAAGAGAAACGTTAGAAATTTAATCAGCAGTTCAATTCAGTATCGAAATGATGATTCAGTTGCTTGGATGATCGTAAGTATATTTGAGAGACTGATAACTGGGAACAGTTGATGAAGTTGTTTCATTCTGAATATTGACAGTAGCAATAGTAGCTATAGCAGTAATATAAAGGCTCGAAAGGTTTTATGGAAGATTTATGGAAATACTATTTATTATAATGTAAATAAGTGCCTAACTCTTGCGAGGTTTTCTTTAATATCTTTACTAATTTATCAGTGACGAGGGTTGAATACCATCATTGCATCAATTATGTTTTTCACCTCTACTGCTGTTGACACAGTCACACTGCTAAGAAACAAAGACACAAAATGTTAAATAAAAAATCGATACCAAAATGAGCAGTGTGTCCTTTATCGCTGATGAAACAGCCAGCATGTGAATTATTGGACGTTTAACGCCTAATGAAGGTGAACAGGAACTCCGTTAATGGCCACCGAAACAATAGCCATTAAAGTTGTCACAACAGAGGCCTATGGTGGCCACAAAAGCAAGCTCTTTATTGACCACTAAACAAAGGCCTTTAGTGGCCTTCAAAACAAAGGCGTGTAAAAGTTAAGTATATCTTAATTTAAACAGACCATTGAGCTGATTAACAGCAAGCGCCAACGAAACGAAGAGTTTTATGACATCAAAAACAAAATACTTTCGATGTCCATCAGAAAAAAAAAGGCCTACTGTATAATAAGCATCAAAACAAAGGCTTTAGTGACCCACAAAACAGGCCCTGATGGCCAATAAAAAACAAAGGCACTCAGTGGCCAGCAGAAAGAGGGCCTTAAATGGCCATCAAAACAAAGACATTTATTGGCCATAAAAACGAAGGTTTTCAAAGAATATCAAAAGGACCGAATGGATTTATCTATTTGTCTGATGCATCACCATTCTGTACAAGTGAATCTATTCTATCTCCATAGAGATGAAATGTATAACTGGGAAGTTACCTCCAAGCTAAGATCATTGACTTTCAGAAGAATTGTCTTTCATTGAAAATTACTCACTGGCTCCTATATCAAAAAGAACATGCAGTCCACTCTTTCTAACCTCTAGGATGAAAATTGTATATTTAGCTACAGTTCAAACAAAATATAGAGAGAATTTAGTGTAACATAGGCCATAATCCTCGTGAAATTTAGCCAGAATATTCGGAAATGTTAGTGGAAGTTTGTACAGTAATAGCAACGGAAAGCAACAATTACAAAATTAGCAACACAGATTTCACTATCGACGGTTTGATAACGGCCAAAAGATTGAGAACGGCAGTAGGAACAAAAAACAAAAACACAATCACAAAGAGAAACCCCAACAACAACAACAATAATAATAATAATAATAATAATAATAATAATAATAATAATAATAATAACCCCACAAGCACACTTTTACCCGCTTGAATTCCGTAACCGCCCCGGCTCCAGCCCCACGATAAATCTCCTACATTCCGGAGCAGGAAAGGATTTATTAAAATGATGCTCGCGGCCGGTGACGTCTTTTGAATATGGCACGAAGAAAGCAACTACCATAACAGACTGAATATTATGTGTGTAAGCCAGCGCTCGGGGGGAAAATGGTTTTTTCATTTCATTCGATTTGTGTGTAAAGAACCATTATATTATTGCTGACGTCAGGACGGCGAGGTGAGGTCGGGAGGGAGTTTTCGTGGGCTTTAAAGCAGAAAAGTAGGCGGTTCGTTTCCTTTTCAGGTTAAAGGAAATAATCATCAAGAAGTGAAAGTCTTCGCGTTGACCATTTGGTTACCCAAGCACTATTTGATTTGGTTGTTTTGTCGCAGATTAAAATAATCATGCATAGTCGTCGTTGCCATGTCAGATCCATTTCAGGGGAATTTGTCACGTAATTCGTATGCTACAGAAAAAAGGGTAACTTGAGGCATATATATATATATATATATATATATATATATATATATATATATATATATATATATATATATATATATATATATATATATATATATATATATATATATATATATATATATATATATATACATATACTGTATATATACACACACAGATTACATACATATGTACATACATACATATGGATAGACAAAAAGATATCATCGTTCTGTCCATTTTTGACAAGTAATTTCACCCAAACCATCCCACTGTATCGTCTTTTGTGTTACCTTCATTGTATTTTTTTACACCAATGGTTAGCACGATCACGCTGACGTCGATTTGTAAAAATTACAAAGTAAAATGTGTCAAGTTCAACCAGAAAGAAACAGAGGCCTAGACACAGAAATAATAACAAATTTGAGCATCTAGACGAGCACCCAAAGAACGCTCATATTCTTGGCGGGATCATGACGCTAGACTTACTATGTAATCCCTCACTGATAGGTGGCGTTTTTCAGTGGATTTACACGCTTCATATTATACACTGAGAGACATTTCAGGTTAGATTATTGAGAGTTAATTGGAAAAGATTAAATTTTTTTAGCTTCCCTTTTCTTTAGTGGCACTGACAGCCCTAATCACTCTATAAATCCAGATCAGAGTAGTTGAATGGTCAGACCAAGTCTCATGCTCATCAGGACTTAGGTTCGAAATGATCATGTCCCGAATTCCACATCATTAAGCCTTGCAGGCTAATTACCTCGTGGTGAACTGGAACTAACGCAAACAAAAACGAAGTGTATTCTATGATATGGGTAACTCGTCAGTGGATCATTTCTTCAGTAATATGAAAGGCTATCTGTCGGAGCTCAGGTAATCGCCGTTTTCGGTGTTTTGGTGGTAAAAAAAAAAGTATAGATATTCAGTAATTTAGATAAAACAGATGCCAGCCGTAAAATAAACATACTTAGAAACACATGCACACACACACATATATATGTATATATCTATATATATATATATATATATATATATATATATATATATATATATATATATATATATATATATATATATATATATATAACAAGGAAGAAGAGGCAAAACAGCTCAGTGCATCGGGTTTCTTCATTGTTGCCAACGTTTGAAGACAGTGGTCTCATTTTCAAGACTAAAAAAGGAAAACTAACAACATACACGTTATAAACTTGTCCAGCAAGAGTAACATAAATCATCACATACAATAAGCACGGAAAAACTAAAAACACACAATGTATTAAAGACTGAGTAAAAGATTTAAGACAAACCTTACAACCCGAGGTTCGGTTGCTGAAAGATTTGCCAGTGCGAGAAAGAAGGAGTCGAGATGAACCAAGGAAGGAGAAGAGTGGGCGGTCTAAGAAATGTATAATGGAACTGCTGAAGTGTTGTTGTTTAAGGTTGGAACAAGGTGCTTAGTGGCCAAGGATTCGAGTATAGGGAGGTGGTTTTCATTAGGGCTCGATGAAATTATCTTGAAATCATCGTAGTTAATTTTGCTGCTCAAAGTACGATGTGATTCACATATAAGTTTTAGTTACTGCACAGGGAGTAGGCTTTCCAGCCCTGAGCTTTCAAATATTAGAAACCATACACAAATATGCAAATGCAAAATTAACTACGATGGTTTTAAGATCATTTCATCGAGCCCTAATAAAAACCACCTCCCTGTACTCGAATCCTCGCCCATTCAGCACCTTGTTCCAACCTTAAACAACAACACTGCAGCAGTTCCATTATACATTTCTTAGACCCCATTTTCTCCTTCCTTGGTTCATATCACTCCTCCCACTGGCAAATCTTTCAGCAACCTGAACCTCGGGCTGTAGTAGGGTTTGTCTTAAATCTTTTTACTCAGTCTTTAATACATTGTGTGTTTTTAGTTTTTTCTGTGCTTATTGTATGTGATGATTTGTGTTACTCTTGCTGGACAAGTTTGTAACGTGTATGTTTTTGGTTTTTCTTTTTTTAGCCTTGGAAATGAGACCACCGTCTTCAAACGCTCGCTATAATAAAGAAACCCGATGTATTGAGTTGTTTTGCCACTTCACCCTTGTTATACAATGGGGACTAGCAGCGACCTCTTATTGGGTGAATATATAAATATATATATATATATATATATATATATATATATATATATATATATATATATATATATATATATATATATATATATATATATATATATATATATAGCATGTTAATGTGTGTGAGGTTTTTTTACATATATACACATATTTACTATATAGTTCTTATATATATATATATATATATATATATATATATATATATATATATATATATATATATACATGATGTGTGTGAGGCGTTGTTTTACATATACTGTATATACATATTTACGATATAGTTCTTTAAAAAAAAAGATCATATGCAATTTACCTTACACATAGAGTAAATCACATTCCACATGCTTTAAAAACCAAAAGCTGTTATGTTTACCCGAGGGAAACAATACAAATATCTTTCAAGAAATTCAGCGGATAACCATGAATGAACGGTTGTTAATACTTGATAGCTACCTTGGGAAATTATATGCTTGTGAATTATACGCTCGTGTCCCCTACTGAATCTCTGGGAAAAGTCCAGATGGAGACGTAAATAATGAAATATATGGGGACGATGAACCGGAAAAAAAGCAGAGGAGGATTAAGGTCGAACTCTAATCATCTCTCTGAATAAGGATAAATTGGAATAATGTTTTGGAAAAAGAATACACTCTCATATTACGCAGGACAAACAATATTTCCTTGCACCTCTCAGATGCAAAAAAATGGAAAAAGGTTTTTGGAAGGCGGAGGAAGCAGGGGAGATGGTCCCTTTCGAAATCGTATAATAAAAAAAAACTTTTTTTACGTTTTTTTTTATTTCCTCTTGGCCTCCGTTTCCTGTTTCCAAAAACAGAGAAGGTGTGTTTTTCAATATAACACATGTCTGGAAGAATAAGGGAAAGACTGCGAGAGTGCCACAATAATTAATATGTTGTCGAATATTTAGAGAAATACTGATACCAGTAGGTGTACCAGGGGCACTTTTTATACGTGTCATTTTATTTTTTAAGCCACTGTTTGGTTAGGTATTTAGGTTGCCAGTCCCATCGGCCTCCATTCTAAAACAAATAGCATGGAAAGCAATGCCAGAAACACTACTAGTATAACACAGTGATTAATATTTGTTGAATGTTGAAACAAATTGTCATGATCTCAGCTGATGTACAAGTGACACTTTTTAAACGTATTTCTCTTTCTTAAAGCCTCTTGTTTATTTAGGTCAGTAGGTTGCCAGTCCCATCGGCCTCCATTCTAAAACAAAAGCATAGAAGGCAATGCCAGGAGACACTTCCAGAATGCCATATAATACTTAATATTTTGTTAAATGTTAAAACAAATTCTCCTGATCTCATCAGATGTACAAGGGACACTTTATGTGTATTTCCTTTTTTTAAAGCCTCTGTTTAGTAGGTAGGTTGCCCATCCCATCGGCTTCCATTCTGAAAAAAAAAAAAGCATAGAAAACAATGCCGGAAGACACTGCCAGAAAGCCTCAATGATTAATATTTTGTTGATTGGAGAGAAGCAAATCCACAGTTATGTATATGTACATATATTTAAAAATAAATCAATATAGATAGCTTTCGGGAACTTGTTCGGTTCCCCTTTTCAATCTTTTGAAAAGGGGAACCGAACAAGTTCCCGAAAATATCTATACTGATTTATCTTGAAATATATGTACATATACATAACTGTGGATTTGCTTCTCCATAATAAGACTCATGTTACTATGAGTATTTTTTAATTTTGTTGATTGTTAAAACAAAGCCCCTTGATCTCAGTAGATGTACAAGTGATACGTATTTCTCTTTCTTATGACTTCTGTTTGGTAGGGGCATCAGATTGCCAGTCCCATCGGCATCGACTCTAGAAGAAAAACCGCAGCAAGCAATGACAGAAGGAATAACTCTCCAAGCGCTCAGTGACCAAACAGTGTTCTTTCTTTCTTTATTTCTTGTCAGTATCATAGCAACGTAAATAAAGGAAAAAATGAAAAAGAGAAAGACTCTGTATTCCGAAAACAATTTTTCATTCTTCCTTTCTTTTTTTATCGGTATCATACCATTGTAAGTTACAAAAGGGGAAAGATTGAACTTCGGGTTTAGAAATTCACTTCTCCGACTTTTTCCATTTTTTTTTTCAGTTCATGTCATTATAAATTTTATGAGTTAAGAATAAGAAAAAATTTTGCGATTTAGAAAACCCTTTTCCTTATTAATAACCGACACCAAGTCACAGTTATTTATAATAAAAAAAAAATGAAAGTATTGAACTTCGGATTTAGAAATTCACTTCTCCGACTTTTTCCCATTTTTTTTTTTAGTTCATGTCATTATAAATTTTATGAGTTAAGAAAAAGAAAAAATATTGCGATTTAGAAACCCCTTTTCCTTATTAATAACCGACACCAAGTCACAGTTATTTATAATAAAAAAAAATGAAAGTATTGGATTCAGAGGACAAATATTCGTTTTGCTCTTTTTATTTATTTTTTTTTTTTTGGGAACGATATAATATCAGTGTAAATTAAAAAAAATGGAATTTCGCTCTAGCATGCTCGTGTTACATTTTCTCCTTCATAAAAAAATTGATAATGTCAGAGACTAAAGTTTCCGAATTTTCATTTCGCTCCGCGTTACATTTGCAGCCAAAAAACGTATGACATTTTCCATAAATGACCCGAAAAAAGATTTTTCCATACCCAAAATTATGCATATATGTATGTGTGTGTGTACCTAAATTATATATATATATATATATATATATATATATATATATATATATATATATATATATATATATATATATATATATTTAGATATATATATATATATATATATATATAATTTAGATACCCAAATTATGCATATATGTATGTGTGTGTATCTAAAATTATATATATATATATATATATATATATATATAATTATATATATATATATATATATATATATATATATATATATATTTATATATAAATAGAATACAT
>NC_089764.1:17392620-17407620 GCF_040412425.1 Macrobrachium rosenbergii
CAATAAATGGCAGATAACCCTCTGTCTGTTGAGGTCAAAATTATCAGATGTGTCAAGACAAAGTATTAAGGACTGCTACCACGGTGGTAGTAAACAGTACAATCCAGGCCATTGCTGTCCTAGGAAGTAGCAGTTTGACAAGGAGAGAACGTACTCTAAGCAAAGGAAAGTTTAAAGCAGAGTTGCGGACCTTTTGCTTGGAGGAAACTCCTCCCTAGTTGGCCGATGAGCCATTCTGCAGCATTAAAGTGCACCAACCCTTTCACTCCTTCAAGACTTCAGCCTTGAAGACAGGAAGAAGTACGGGGAAACTTGAGGCGTTGCTAGGGAGTTATAGATGATGTGCATTAGTACTTGACGAAAACAAAAGAATAACGCTGCCAGAAGAACGCGCCAACTAAGGGTTTTCTTTTAGAAATTCATCAGCAATACTTTAGACTGAGAACTGTAACCCATATTGCCTACCGTTTCCTCACTCCTTCCGTACTCTTTTCTATGACACATTATCAACATCACTCACTGGGCCATTGAAATTTGCTTTGAATTTCTTATAAGTGTAAATATGTGTGTTTCTTTGCCTTTCCCTTGGTAACGAAGAAGTTGGTCAATGGAGTGGGTTGCTTCCATTATCTCTTCCACTCTCTCTTGACAGACCTTGCTTGCACCAGTTTCTCCCTTGCCCTCTTCACTGTCACTAGAAGGGCTAGAAAGCACTTGACATCTGCTGCACATGAAAGCGTATTGAGTGGCACATGATGTACAAGTGGTGCTGTGCTTGTTGAGTGCTTTTGCGCGGGTGCATGAAGCGTCGTTGAAGATGTGAAAATTCTTTCTGTAGGCCGTCTTTGATTCATTCAGTCAACAGGAGATGCTCGGGCGGTAAATGGTGCCATTAATCTTATTTCTGTTTTTATTCTGTTTTTTTTTTTCCTGAACTAGGTTTCTGCTAAAATAATTTGATGCTGTTAAATATTCCAGATTTGTTTTATCTGGGTTTCTGTTAAAATCATTTTTATGCTGTTGAATGTTTCCGTAATTTTTTGGAACAGGGTTTCTGCTAAAATTATTTTATGCCGTTAAATATCCCAGTAATTGTGCGTATGTTTGTATGCACGTGTGCATTCATGGATATATGTATGTATGCATGTATGTATGTTAAATGATTTTTATTTAAGCATAACATTTAAAGTAGGATTTAATATTCATTCCTTTTTTCACGTGATTGTAACAGCACAACATTAATTTGGTTCTCTTTCTGTACATTTCACGTCCGAAGACTTCTTGTGCGTTTGCTCTTCTGTCGTCCCATCAAACCATGCGATCCCCCACCCCAACAACATCCCTCCTCGTACGTCGCTGGGAAACATATTCCCAGTACATTAGAATCCATCTTTTTTCTAATGCCAGACCCTCCACGGAGTCCTCTTCCTACTTCTTTTTTCACTATTTGTAGATTCTTTCCTGGCTCTCTTTCTCACAGGTCCCTTTAAAATCCTTTTTTTCTCTCTCACTGAATTTTCCCCGGCTCTCTTTATCTCACGTTCATTTGAAATTCTCTCTCCTTTTTTTGTAATCTCCGTTAATTTCATTCTTCTTGAGGTTCTTCCTCCTTGCTTGCTTTCTTTTGCATTGCTATAAAACCCCATTTGAAGTAAGTGAATACATCAGTCCTTTGCGTTAAGCCTAGTTCGTTTTTTCCAACCTCCTCCTTTTACATTCGACCACAGCCGCATAAAAATGTTACGTTTTAGAAAGTTACGCAGCAATTTCCCTTTGCTGTTCTGATGACATTCATATTTATGAGAAGTGTATTAATTTGAACTGAGATAAGCTCTTATGTAAGAGTATTTTTTCCAGCTCCGTGGCTTGATTCCCTGACTGCCGCCCACCAGTTGATCCAGTTGGGAATGGGTACCATATTCAAGCGGGTCAAGGAAAGGATTTAGACCAGAAACCTTATACTTGGAGAGGGAACAGCTTATGATTATATATATATATATATATATATATATATATATATATATATATATATATATATATATATACACACATATATATATAACATATATTGTGCGTGTGTGTGTGTGTTTGTAAATATATATATATATATATATATATATATATATATATATATATATATATATATATATATATATATGTGTGTGTGTGTGTGTGTGTGTGTGTGTGTGTGTGTGTGTGTGTGTATGTATATAAAAATTAAGTATATCTTAGTTTAACCAGACTACTGAGCTGATTAACAGCTCTCCTAGGGCTGGCCCTAAGGATTAGATTTAATTTTACGTGGCTAAGAACCAATTGGTTACCTAGCAACGGGACCTACAGCTTATTGTGGAATCCGAACCACATTATAGCGAGAAATGAATTTCTATCACCAGAAACAAATTCCTCTTGTTCTTCACTGGCCGGTCGGAGATTCGAACTCGCGACCAACAGAGTGGTAGCTGAGAACGGAACCCACTCACCCAGCGAGGAACTTTATATGTATATAAATATATACATACATACATACATATATATATAAACACACATTATATATATATATATATATATATATATATATATATATATATATATATATAAATGTAAAATAAGGCAACCAGTAGAATCTTCAGCATATGTAGTCCTGAACTGATTTCCTTCACGAACGTTTCAGGAATACAGATCACTATTGTCAAAATAGACTCAGACGTTTGCATACAAGGTTCCGTGCCGGTGGGTTGTCGTCTAGTTATCTTGCATTTTACTTTTGTGAGAGCACAACACTGCACGTTTTACATTTTATGTATTTCTCTACCTCTTCTGTCCTGATGAATGTCGTGCATTAATTTACCCTAAGCCCGCTTGTGCTTCATTTTTTTTATCTTGTATTACCTACACTTCTTTGCTAATAGTTTCATTGTTAATATGTTTGGTGAAGTAAGATTACAATTTTATTTTAATTTCGTATTTCATTAATCATCGTTTTCTGTTCACGTTAAATTTTATGCTGTATATATTACGTATATATGTGCATATATATGTATGTTTATACATATATATATATAAGTATAATTATACATATATTTGTACATGTATATGTATATATATATGCCTGTATGCATTTATACATATAGATATATATATGTATATATATACATATATATCTAAATATATATGTATATATATACATATATATCTATGTAAATAATATATACATATATGTATATATTATATAGTGTATATGATACATTTAATTTACGCATGACGCTTGCGTCCATTAACTATACAAGTCTTGAGACTGACGCACAACACCTATTTATTCCTTGCTACGCTCCTGAAGCACTCATTCAGTCCTTATCATCTACCTACCACTCATGACTGTTACGCAGAATAAGGTCATAATAACTATTTTCTCTCATCCGCGACCTTTCCTTGTAGTGTGTACCTCATTCTTCGCAATTTTCCTCATTTTTGGTACATTGTTATCCGACTTCTCGCTTAAGTTTCTGCAACTTATCTTCCGCTCCACTTCTCTCTTGCCCACACCCCCCCCCTCCCGTCCTCATCCACTCTCTCACACCTCCCCACCTAACACTGCTCCACCCACCTCCCTAAATAGAGAGGGGGAGGAAAAAATATCGGCAAACTTCATGGGCGCCGTTTCTTTCTGTGTCAACACACATGCACACTCCGTTCGCTACGCTTCTGAGGAAGATGGTATCGATTTCATGTGGAATCTGAAACTTCCTGAAATTAACTTTATTTTCAGGGTTTTTTCTTATTTGCTTTTTTACTTATATAGTCATAGGAAGCAGGAGAGTGCTCATGAGGGAAAGAACTTATATTTATTATTTATATATATATATATATATATATATATATATATATATATATATATATATATATATATAATATATATATAAATTTATATATATATGTAGATACACTTATATATTATATATATACATATACATTGCATATACATATACATATATGCTACTGTGCATATCGTTTTATTGAAGATTGGTTCAGAAGTTATAATGTATGGAATAATTTACTGCAAATTAGAACATTAATATCAATAGGGACAGTTTTGGATTTCAATCCTCGTGTCAATCAAGAGGGTTGTTGGTTCCATCTAATTATCTAGGTAGGTCCTAGAATAGAAATGGCAACGTTGCATTAAACTGAATTGTAATGTTTTAACAAAAGATGTGTTTACGATTTGTGATGAAATATATCGGATTTGGTTAAAAAATACGAAAAATATTTTTGCACATATATATATATATATATATATATATATATATATATATATATATATATATATATATATATATATATATATACATATACACACACAAATGTTATATATGTATATATATGTGTGTGTCTGTGTGTTTATGTGTATGTGTGCAGCGTCTGCGCGTTCATGCCTCTTTTACAAAAGTTTGTGTTTCAAAAGTGGGTTACCCTTCCGATTCTTAGACAGAATTTTGTAAGTAAAGTCGCAAGACCCCTTCAATATTTTCACCTGAGCTACGATTCACTACCGGGGTATAATTCCCCTGGTGATGCTGAGGGATCCTGGTATGTAACTTCAAATGAGAGACTGAGGACCACAGATCATCATGAAGAAAGCCTTGGTTACAGCTTCCTTAGGGAGCCATACAGTAGTTGTTACTTCTTGCCAAGAGGTAGAGCCCAGGTTCTTGCTAGCGAGGCATTCTCCTTAGCGCTAGATGTCCAAACCATCTTAGTCTGTGACATCCCATTTTATTTGCAATTTCTAAATACCATAGCTCTCAACTAATTTCTTATTAGTACCGGGAACTTCCCATAGTGCTCTGACTAATAATCTCAACCTGTTGTATTCATAAAACATTTTAATTTATTTGTTATGCATTATATAATTTACTGTGCCTTATTACCAGCATTCGGACGCTGTCTTTTTATTTTATCCACGCTACTGCCACCCTTTATCATCGCCCTCTCAGTGGCCATCAGACAATTCCATCTGTTGCCAAGGTATCATGAGAGTCCTTCCTCCCTCAAAACAAATCTTACTCTTCCATTATGCACTGGTTTCATAAGGTGTCAAACCCTCCGGCTCCCAGCAAGTATTTTTCACCGCCGTAGCTGAAATTCGCGACAGCCTACTAATTACGAGGTGCATAATTCAGTCCTCAGGTCAACGGAGGTGCAAAGGATTTTTCAAGAAAAGGGATGAAAGGCACTTTCGCGAATTATTCAAATACAGTATAAACAACACCCATCTGTTGACACTTTGTAATGATTACATATTCACACTATTATATAATATATATATATATATATATATATATATATATATATATATATATATGTGCCTTCATTGTAAAGATACATATTTAGAAAATTTAATTTATTACAGCAGAAATATATGTGTGTAAATAATATATATGTATATATATAGATATACATATAAATATATATTATTTACACACATATATTTCTACTGTAAATAAATTAAATTTTCTAAGGCTATGTATCTTGTAATGAAGACATATATATATATATATATATATATATATATATATATATATATATATATATATATATATATATATATATATATATATATGTTGTGAGTATGTATGTAATCATTACATACATATATATATATATATATATATATATATATATATATATATATATATATATATATATATATACATATATACATATATATTATTTACACATATATATTTCTACTGTAACAAATAAAAATTTCTAAGGCTATGTACCTTGTAATGCAGGCATACAGATTTGCAGTGCGTACACACCTACATTATACGAGCCACACCTCGCACATGAGCACACACGCAAACCCCTCTAGTGTGGTGCACCTTTATTACTGCGGTTACAGGTACACCTCATTTAAAACGACCATACGCTTACAGTCTAATGAAACGTAGCGGAGGGCAATTACATGTAATTACCTGGGCTTACGATGCTGTCAAAAGATCAGGGGCTTAATCTTTTAATAACCGAGATGGGAAAAATTACAAACATGTATCTCAATTAAATAACGTAGGAGAGATCACATTTAATGTCTGTGTGTGTGTGTGTGTGTGTGTGTGTGTAAGGAGAGGTTTTACTGGAGTTATCTTCTTCTGAGAACAAATTATGATTTGATTGCAAATGCCTCAGAACCGCAATTTATTAGAATATATTAATAACCTCAAACAGTTACACAAAAAAACAGTGTTCTCAAATTATACAAAACTACGTTTCTTTCTTTGTAGAAGGCGAAATATCTACTTCTTGAAGGATGAGAGTTTGAAAGTGAGGAGAGAAGAATTCCGAAGTTAAGTAAGAAAAGAAGAGAATAATCTACAAAATCGGATTTACTTACTAGCTTACTAATGCGTTTATGAAGTGAGCCAAATCGTATTTAATCTTTGTATAAGTTTATTATTTACCAGAGAAATTGCATACCAGATTCGGTTAAATACTCTTGACTTATTCATAAAACAGTGTATATAGTTTAATCTGGGTTAGCTAAGACATTAAAGCTATTAATTAAACTTAATGGTAAGGAAATTGTCACACACACACACAAACACACACATACTATACTATACATATATATATATATATATATACATACATATATATATATATATATATATATATATATATATATATATATATATATATATGTGTGTGTGTGTGTGTGTGTGTGTGTGTGTTGTGTGTTTGTGTATGTGTGTGTAAATATACCTTCTTACCTACTATCTATCTATTTACCTATCTGTCTGTCTCCTTCTCTCTTCTTACACACACACACACACACACACACACACACACACACACACATATATATATATATATATATATATATATATATATATATATATGTGTGTGTGTGTGTGTGTGTGTGTGTGTGTATGTTTTGTTGTTGTTGTTGTTGTTTTGAACCTATAAATTCACGAGGTTTAATTTTAGCTACCCTGAAATTACGGCGGAATACAAAACTGTCAATAACAGTATTTTTATGCATCAGGAACCTGTCCAGCTTTGGTGGCCTTTCCAAGCTGTTTATATTTAGAAACAGATTTGTAATCAAAGAATTCCTCTAATAAGATTATTTTCAGTCGGACGGTATCTTTGAAGGCCTGGAGCTTTTTGAAGCATTATGGAATTTTTCTTGAGCAAATAAATATATAGCTTCAATATTTATAGAAAAACCGTGTGCATGGAAACGCCATGCATGAATTCACTCATTCAGATATGTTTACATGGACATTCTCCATTTCATATCGCTGCTATGATTGACTGTCCACAAAATTCTAGACATTTCCGTACGTCTGTAAATAACAGGAATACATTTATATCTCACGTGCGTGTGTGTGTGTATGTGCGCACGCTGCGCCGGCATATGCGGGACAAATATGCAGGAAGAAAAATAATAATAATAGTATAAACTTGCAGAGGAGGCGCACTTGTAGCCTATCAATGATTACGAGCAAAATATGCAAAAGAGGCCGTCGGGCAAATAGGCAGATTCCTTTTTGCTGTTGTATATTTTACCGAAAAGTTTGTCACTCACGACCAATACATCTGATTATGGAAAGCAGCTTAAATCTCCAAAGTCCCCGAAAAGTTCACCAATTTCTATCCAATTCCCGCAAGCAACAAAGCTTCGAGCGAATTCCGCTTCCCCCAAGACGTTCTTTCCAAGCGCCGGGTTCCATACATAAATATTGAAATTAAACATTATCACAGTTCCTGTATGGAAATGTTTTATATTCCTGCGGCACTGCGGAATCGTGTCGTGATTTGGTTTTCCTCTTCGTATTTGTCACAAAGATGATTCAGTTGGCAATTTCAAATCAAGAGATTCGTAGATTGTGATTTCTTGAACAAGAGGGTTTAAGAAGTATCGGATTTCTTATGCTTATTCACTCTTTCATTATCGATACTTTTGTACTCTTAAGTGACTATCAGAATAAATATTCTGTATTTTGATCAGCATGACGTCAATAATAGCAGTAGATGTAATGTGACAGTTTACATTTATGTTTAATGTCAACTGTCACAAAGGTGGCTACATTAATTTTACACATTCATTTGTACAAGCAAACAAGCACACACGGTCATACATACATGCATTAATCCATACATATATACATTAACCTTTTCCATAAAACACAGAGTTCGAATTTAAGGGAAAAACAAAGAAAATGATCACTGATAGCTATGCTTACTTTGCTGAGTCTCGGCAAACTTCCACAACAGAAGTAGACACATACAACAAAACAGTGACCCCTCAGAAGGGCTTCGGAACCCCTGACCCACACTACATCACCCAGCTGGATCTCTCTCTCTCTCTCTCTCTCTCTCTCTCTCTCTCTCTCTCTCTCTCTCTCTCTCTTCCTGAACAGCAAGGCCCTTCTGTTTCATTTATATAGAATTTTAGCAAATCTATCGTCCTCATTCTTGTCACAAAACCATATCAGAAATGCTTTGGCATACGCACACACACACACACACACACACACACATACACATATATATATATATATATATATATATATATATATATATATATATATATATATATATATATATATATATATATATATATATGTGTATGTGTGTGTATGCCAGAGCATTTCTAATTTGGTTTGGTTTTGTGACAAGAATGAGAGATATATATATATATATATATATATATATATATATATATATATATATATATATATATATATATATATATATATATATATATGTAGATATGTATGTGTACATATGTATGCGTATATATATACATATATATATATATATATATAGTGTGTGTGTGTGTGTGTGTGTGTGTGTGTGTGTGTGTGTGTGTGTGTGTGTGTGTGTGTGTGTGTGCAGAGAGAGGCTGACTGGTTAATACCAGAAAACTGTTAATAATAAGAACACGATTGAGAGAATTAAAGAAAATACTCTGACAAAGTTTCGAGACATCTCGTCTCTTCTTCGCTCAAGAGGAGACGAGACGTCTCGACCTTGTTCGTGAATACGTACTCAAGCCCCATTCTTGGAAGTCTTATTATTCTTATTCATTGTAATTTCTCGACTTTTGTCTAGAGATTGGTAATATTGAAATAGGAATACTATTGTATGTATGTTTTTGGAGGTGGTTAAGGAATGGCGGATGTTAATCGTAATGTAATCTTAGAGGGAAATGAAGAGTAAGAATGTATATATATATGTACATATATATATATGTATATGCAATGTATGTATGTATGTATGTATGTATGTATGTATGTATATATATATATATATATATATATATATATATATATATATATATATTAACCTCTATTGCTCTAAGTTTATAAATTATATACCTCAATTTCTCAAGGAACAGCTCGGTCTATAATCTACTCCTAAATGTCCTGGGCGCTGTAGGAGATTTCCCGATGTATATATGTTAATGCAGGACCCTTTCAGGAGTGTTAGGAAAGGCAGCTGAGTAACATAACTTTTTAATATCAAATTTTATAATTGCGTGTAGCAGCTCGTTACAATGGAACCGTTTCTAAACCAGTGATGGAAAAAGATCCTTCTTAAATTGTGAAACTTTATGAGTGGGACTTTGTTGCAGTGCAGAAATATTGATTTGTAGAAGGAAGGTTTTCGTGCGTTCTCTTCTTCTGCGGTTTAATTTCACAGATTTCGACACCGTATTTCTCCTGTGTGCTAAGTACTATTCCTTGAAGCCATTTCTCTGTTGTGAAGTTAAAGAATTGTCAAAACTTCGCCTCTTCTCCTATCTGTGAAGTTGCTTAACTGTTAAATGCAGTCATTATATTAAATTTAAACGAATGTAAAGAGGTCATGGATTAAAACAAAATGCCCAACATCTGTCTCTTGTTAAGGCACTTTCTCTCTCTGCCCAGTCCTTTAATTTCATTTACTTTGCAACTTACTCTCCGGAGAAGTATTTATCTTTCAGTTTCGTGTCGAGACGCGTTCCCAACATGTTCTAATTGATTTCTCTCGACTTCCCGGCCTCTTCTTTCGTTCATGAATTGCCCATTAGCCAAGGTGCATTTTTCCCCCCTCCCGCTCGGACTATGCTGAACAAGGAGAATCCTATTACCGTTGTATCAAATTGCCTTCAGCATCCATTGCGACGGCAGATAGCTTCTAATCAATCAGTTAATTACCAAATTGCATTGACGGGCTCGTCCACTTCGACCTCCAAGTCTCCAGTGACCCAGCAAATGTCGCTGGTGAAGAGAACATTTTTTTTTTATGAAGAATCATCGACTTCATTAAACGGTCCCGTTTCCTCGTTTGTTCCTCTCGTTTGTCGCACGGCATCGCAAATGCATGAAGTTATCCGGACTCTGAAAAGTCATCTTCTCTCTCTCTCTCTCTCTCTCTCTCTCTCTCTCTCTCTCTCTCTCTCTCTCTCTCTCCACTCCGTCAGGGCTTTCTCTTTCTTTGCCTGACAAAAGCTTTTGTTTTCCTTGTTAATGACTTTATCGGCAAAGACAGATATGCTTTTGTTGGAAGTGCTCGGAAAGGCGGGCTGGAGATCGAAATGAATGACGTCACATCTCTTGTTAGCCTGGACGACCCAGAGTAGCGTCTCGTTTCTGATTGGGAAATTTTAATTCCTCTCTCTCTCTCTCTCTCTCTCTCTCTCTCTCTCTCTCTCTCTCTCTCTCTCTCTCTCTCTCTCTTGCTGAATGAAAACCTTTACTCTATTGTCATGTATATCTGTAATTCAGAGTTGTTGTGCCATAGCATTTATAGTTAAAGGCATTCCTTAGCTTAAATTAATAATTTGTAGCATGTATATATGTATTTAGATACAATAGTTAAATATATTTATATATATATATATATATATATATATATATATATATATATATATGTGTGTGTGTGTGTGTGTGTGTTTGTGTGTGTGTGTTTTGTGTGTGGGGGTGTATGTGTACGTGTGTGTGTGTGTGTGTGTGTGTGGTGGGGGCCGCATGCGGGCATATACTGTACTTCTTCCTTCTTTACTTTCTTAGTCCCTTTGTTTCAAAAATAGGCCTTTTTTTGGAAGCTTAAACAACTTCGTGGTAGGTTTGATTGATTTAATAAACTTAAGGCTGTCAGGCCAAACACTGGGGCACCTTTGTCCATTCAGCGATTACAGCAGAGGGAGAAGTGAGTTAGAGTGACTAGACAGCATAATAAGAGAACCAGAAAATATGGGAGATGGAGGTAAAACGATGCAAAGGAGGGACTGATGGAAAACACACCTGCATTAACAAGTACTAATTAGAGAGGCCGGACAGCAGTGCTCATGAAAGAAAAAAAGAATGGAGGTGAAATGAAAGGTTTTTTTTTTTAAATAGATATTTCAAACACCTTTTAGCAATGCCTACAGTGCACAACGTGAGGTACGCTGACGGCCGTTCATCTGTTGCGTCAGCTGGATTGCCCAAAATTCTATGCAGGCTTCGTGATTGGCAACAAGTCATGAGATTTTGGGAGATGTAGGAATGTAACTTTTGGGGAGGAAAGACGTCATAGGTCTCTCCAAGATCTCTTTTAAATAGGAGTTGATTATATTTCAAACACGGAGGGATAAAGTTAACATAAAGCTTTAGTAAAAGGCTGAAGTAAAACATTTACGACAATTTAGAAAGTGAACTGTTTTTAAGGCAGGTTTTTAGTTTTCTGAAAAGAAAACTATTGTGCCGGCTTTGTCTGTCCGTCCACACTTTTTCTGTCCGCCCTCAGATCTTAAAAACTACAGAGGCTAGAGGGCTGCAAATTGGTATGTTGATCATCCACCCTCCAATCATCAAACTTACCAAATTGCAGCCTCTAGCCTCAGCAGTTTGTATTTTATTTAAGGTTAAGTTAGCCATAATTGTGCTTCTGGCAACGATATAGGCCAGGCCACCACCGGGACGTGGTTAAAGTTTCGTGGGTCGCGGCTCATACACCGAGATCACCGAAAGATAGATCTATTTTCGGTGGCCTTGATTATACGCTGTACAGAAACCTCGATTGCGCCGAAGAAACTCCGACGCATTTTTTACTTGTTTTGTATTATCCTTCCGAGAGAAGTTTGCAGATGTTCGTAAGCTCACAGAATTATTGGAAATTAGGGAAGGAAAAAATAACTTTTTCATGAAAATAAATTCAAAAGAGCCGAATTAGAAGTTCAGGGAAAAATAGACAGAAATTGTCTCGGAAGCTTTGAGTTTAGTTAAGCTTTAAAAGAAGAGCGAAAATTTCATAGAACTGCTCTCCATGAAGTATAATATATTTATATAAGCATAAAGACGTATATTCGTAAAAAAAAAAAAAATAAAGCACCCTTTTACTTACGCATGCATGAGCCTTTTGTGAAAGTCTATCATATTGATACCCAAAGATGTGGGTTACTTTAACGAGGTTTTCACCGTAAACATAAAAAAAAAAATATGGAGTCTTCCACAGAGGGTCTTCCATTTAAAGATAAGCAAGAATGGGGGATCAGGCAGCAGTTATCTCCCTGACGGGATATCTGGGTTTTATCAGCTTAAAAGGTTTCCTCGATTACTTTGTTCTGAAGCCTGGGGCTTCATCTTTATATCTGGCCTTTGAATCAGGGTTTTAACACTCTTTCGATGCGTATCTTATTCATTTTTGGCGCTGTAGAGCTTTGTGCTTCGTTTTTCAATCGTCTTCTTGAATGTCATCTTTGTAAGTGAGGTGTTCGGTGTATGTTCGAACCAGTTTCGTTTATAGTCTCTCATGTGTTTGTTTAGTGTATATATATATATATATATATATATATATATATATATATATATATATATATATATATATATCATATATATAATATTTAGGTATGTGTATATAAATACACACACATACATACATACATACATACATACATACATACATATATAATTCAACCCAAAAGCCTTGCTGAAAGTAGAAATATTAACAACCTCTTGGGACACCCCCTTTGAAGGGGAAAAGGTGTATGTACGTACATATATATATATATATATGTGTGTGTGTGTGTGTGTGTGCGTGTGTGTGTGTGTGCGTGTGTGTGTGTGTGTGTGTATAAATTTCTGACTCACATCAGGATCAATCCAGGTCTTTCAATTGAGTAAGAAATTTATTTCTGTTCCACACGTGATTGTGTGTTGATTATTTCTATTACTGTATATATATATATATATATATATATATATATATATATATATATATATATATATATATATATATATATATATATATATATATATATATATATATATTTTGTGTACGTGTGAGGTTGTAAACTTCTTCCGGTCCCAATCTTGGCTGAAGCAGGCGGGTTAAAACTTTGGATTTCAAGAGCCCTGGTTCAGAAAAGATATAAAAACAAGTGTTAAGGAAACTTGCAGCGCGCTCAACAGTCTGGTGTGAACGGCAGTTGGTCCCAATAGGGTCAAAAGCTGACGACAAGTAACACGTTCGAACACGTTCGCCACACCTCCGATCAATGGAGTTAAACAACACTGGATCTGGCCAGTACGTGGATGTGCCACCACCAGTTAATGTCGGAGGTCTCTGGTACTTGCGTTCCTGCGGCTGTTACAGAGGCTTTTAACGAGTCTTGTGGGAGCGGCAATGAGTCACAGAAGCATCACCAACAAACGTCAACTCTAATCGTTTCCCCGAACAAATTCTGCGCCATTCTTTTTTTTTTTTTATTTTGATATCTTTCTCCAGATATTTTTATTTGCGTTCGTCTCTGCCTCCTTCGAATGTTGTTGCTTGTACTGTTTTCACCAGCCCTTCTCCTGTTCCCCCTACATGACCTAACCGCTTAACTCACCCCTGAATAATCTTTTTACTACACATAAACCTGGAACCCCAGCCCCCTTTTTTACATTTTGGTTTTACACGAAGCAGCCACTCAACGCTTGTTTGCTAATCATTCGGTATATGCATAAATTCATACATTTATTTATTATCGAATTGTTCAAATTCCTAATATCATATGAACAATAAAAAATGGAGACCTTTGTTTCAGTGTTCTAAAAACAACAGAATAAAAGTGAAAAGCTGAAAGAAATTGTCGATAAATTTTCTAAATCCAAAATTAATCAGCAGTTAAAGAACTTAGAAGTCACGGAAATCAAAATTAGTATTAAAATGTAAGTCATCAGAATAAGTGAGCAGCGGAAAATGACGAGGAAGAAGACCAAACTGTGAGATCTGGAAAACCCGGTTTTCCAGTTGAGTTTAGCCCTGGAATTCTCAGCATTTGACCTTATTTATCTAATAACTATTTCCGCGGGTACCATTCGAACCTTAGCCGTTTTAGGACCCACCCAAATTGCCTGCCCACCGTATCAAGTTCATTCAAACGCAGTTAAGAGAATAACAGGCTTTCCAGACCAGCAATCCCTTCCAGCGATGCTTTTTCACCACCGCAGCAACAGAGGCAAAACCTACGGCACGGAGAGAACACGACAAAGCATTTCGTGTTACCTTTGCAACAATCCCCTAATTTGCATTATCCAATAACAACAACAAAAGGGAATAATGGCCTCGGCTACCGAAGCATAAAGGAAATAAAATACGTTTTGACAAATGTCACAGTCAACGTTGGACTTGTTTCGCCGCTAAGTGAATTATGGGGTAAATTACCTATGGATGAAAATGCGTTTTTTTGTTTTAGGTTTTTACTGATGTGATCGTTGAAGCGTAACGTATTAGGCTACTATCTTTACAACTGGCTTTTTCCACCTACTGTGGATCATGAGAATGCAGCCTAGGAGCAATATTTTATAAAAAAAAAAAACTTATAGTTTAAGAAGCAGTAAAGCAAGGAAAATTTTTGCCTACGCTGATAGGAGCAACCCCGATGGTACAGTACGTTTTAATATGTTATCAGATAAAGCGACGTGATAAGTAGATATTTGACGCTATTAGAAAAACGAAACGACGTGATAAGTAGAT
>NC_089764.1:17417620-17420120 GCF_040412425.1 Macrobrachium rosenbergii
TATGTTTTTGTGCGTGTAGGTGGGTGCTTGTAATTGTACGTAAGACTATGGGCATGCAAACAAATGTAGGTATTTACAAATCTCTATCTGTTGCCCTATATGCATAAATTAGATAGAAATACATAAATTGAAGAAAAAATTCAAAAAAAATAATATTTCGAGTCGACAGATGAGTTATTTTCTTCCTGAAACAGCCTTATTATAAATACTCTGTAAATATTATTAGCATTATCATTATCACTTATATTTCGATAATGCTGTTATAACGATGAGGAAATTAATCATTACAATATTTATTCTGAGAGCAATACAGTCCTATACAATTTTAAGCATTAACACTGTTCAGATTGCTACTGTTAGTCTCTTTAGTTGTTATTTGTACTAAATAATAATAATAATAATAATAATAATAATAATAATAATAATAATAATAATAATAATAATAATAATAATAATAATAAATTGTGTGGCTAAGAGAAATTCTTTAATTAGATCAATGTCCCTGGTCACTGACACTAATCGCATGTGTGACACTTGCACAGAAAAAATAATGTGAAATAAATTCTAAACTCTTATAAAGACGCCTTTGTATTTCTGAATTTATCCTCTGTGAATTGAGAGTATATTTGCGAGTTTCATAAATACACATGATACGTAAAATTACTTCTGACTTAACTACATGGACAAAGTTCTTTTGCAGTTTTCATGAGCATCTGCGCCAAACATTTGTCCAAAACTTTTCGAGATAAACCTCTTTTGGATAATTCTAGAGTGATTACCGTCAGGGTTTGTCCCCACGAAACACGGGACTCAGTGTCAACAACGTGCGTCAAACGCGCAGACTAGGCCTAGAGAAAGAGCGAGCACAGTTAATTATCACACAGACCAACGACACCCTGGCACAACGAATGCCAGACACAAACTAAGTTGGGGAAGGTGGCTACGAGCTAGGCGACCTGAGCCACCACCTCACTGCTGTACACAGCCACCACTCGGTCGCTACTGGGTCGCTACTTCTCCTCGCGGCGCTAACGAATTTCGACGCACGCATACTTTTACGGTCCTCTTTGTATCTACTTTTCGTCCTTCTTTTTCCTTTGCTAATAGATTTTCCTGTTGATTGAATTATCTCTTACTGGCATCAGAGCCATTTTAGCTCATTCTCAGCAAAGCGGGAAAGGTTTTACAGGCTCCCTCATTCATCATTTTGCATTTTTCTGTGGCTTTATACCCAAAAAATCTTTCCCCCCACTCCTCTTCGAATTCTCTTCGCTACTTTATCTTTTCCATAATAATGACAGCAATAGCTACAAGTCGAATGCGTTTGGGTAGTTCATTAATTTGTAATCACATTCAAAATGAAATGCTTCATCTCTCCCATTGGTGATTAATCCGCGTAGTCTAAGATTAAAATCTGCTCGGAAGCTCATCATAACAGGTAAAACTTCTTTCAGTATGATTAAGCCCCTGATTATTCTCCCAAGGCAAAATACAACGCTGAATTATCGGAGATTCACATACGGTTAAGGCGAGAGAAAGAGAGAGAGAGAGAGAGAGAGAGAGAGAGAGAGAGAGATTTGAAGTCTGTTTGTATTTATTATATAAATATAATATACAAATAGACTTGAGAGAGAGAGAGAGAGAGAGAATTTTAAGTCTACTTGTATTTATATAAATATAAAATCTCTCTCTCTCTCTCTCTCTCTCTCTCTCTCTCTCTCTCTCTCTCTCTCTCTCTCTCTCTCTCTCCTTAACCGTATGTGAATCTCCGATAATTCAACGTTGTATTTTGCCCTGGGAGTATAATCAGGGGCTTAACCATCCTCAAAGAAGTTTTACCTATTATGATGAGCTTATATATGTGTGTGTATGTATGTATATGTATATGTATACAAACACACACATATATATATATATACATACATATACATAATATATATACATATATAATATATATACATAACATTTCTATGTAAAATTGTCTTTTCATGTGTTTGTGTGTGCTTTTGCAAAATAACCCTGTTAGAGTCCTGTCCGATGCTGAATGGTGGTAGAGTTACGTTCCTTGAAAATACATTATACCAGTGTTCATCTTAGCAGTGAATCAAATAAACAGTGGTTAGCCTAGTGTAGTTGATTGCAGCTAGAATGAAAACTGCATTAAGATAGCAACATCTCCAAAAAAAAGTTAATGAGGAAAATTGTCCTAGAGAGAAAGACGTCCTGTGTCGATATAATGAACATTTAAAAGTGCAGAAGGGTTGCTGTAAGTTTCGACATGTTAGTGGAATGCTGGTGTGCAGACAAGAAAAGTAATGAAAGCTGAGGAATAGAGAGATGCTAAGAATTGATAGGGTTACAATTTTTTCTTTTTTTTGTGCTGTGTAGATGACTGTATTATTGAATTGTTGATTTGATCGTGGTAGGTGCCTGAATAAAAGAGAAAGGATGTTAAGAAACATATGAAAGATACAGTTCGCTCTCCTGGCATCATTAACAA